>NC_041729.1:63423396-63686893 GCF_004115215.2 Ornithorhynchus anatinus | reverse complement strand
CCTCATCTATAAAATGGGGATTCAGAGCAGGAGCCCCACAAGAGTCAGAGACTGGGCCCAACCTGAGTAATGTGAATCAACCCCAGCGCTTACAGTAGTGCTCGGCACATTTGAGGCGCTTAACCAGTTCCATAATTATTATTAAGGCTCCCTTCAGTTCTCGCCTGGGAATTCTTTCCCAGCGCTTGGCACAGTGTTCTCTCTGCTCAGGGTAGATGGTGATGCATAATAGTCCTCCTCCTCGTCCCTCCCCACCCTTATTCCTCCCCTTTCCTCTTTCTTTTCCCTCTTCTCCTCCTTCTCCTCCTCCTCTTCCATGCCCCAGTAAGAAGATGCCTCCTGGAAGGACCAAGGAAGGGAGTATAGATGGCATCGTGCCAGGCCATCTACACTCTCTCTATCATCGACTCCCGCACGGGTTCTCAGGTTCAGAGTCGCAGGGCCGACGGGTCGCCCGCCATCTTCAACGGGAGACTCTGTCTTCGTAACTTTTGCCTCGCTTATTGATCTCTCCACCAAGCTAAGTTTTTTTGAGCGGAAGTGGGAGAAACCGTCTTGTACTTCTCTTGTAATAATAATTGTCATTATTAATACCTGGGGTATTTGTTAAGTGCTTACTCTGTGCCAAGAACTGAGAAACAGCATGGCCTTGTGGACACAGCACAGGCCTGGGAGGCAGAAGGACCTGGTTCTAATTTCAGCTTTGCCTCCTCTCTGCTGGGTGACTCTGGGCAACTCGCTTCCCTTCTCTTTACTTAACTTCAGGTGGAAGATGGAGATGAAGACCGTGAGCCCCATGTGGGTCAGGGATTGTGCCCAACCTGATTAGCTTGTATCAACCCCAGTGCTTAGAAGAGTGCTTGATGCACAGTGAGCGCTTAACAAATACCACCTCTCCCCATCCACTAAAATCACTTTTTGGAGGGTAAATGGGGGAAACGGTCCACTACCTCTCTGGTAGGAATTAAAATCATCATAATACATGGAATAATGAATACTTGTGGTATTTGTTAAATGCATACTATGCACCAAGTACTGAGAAGCAACGTGGCCTAGTGGAAAGAGCATGAGCCCGGGAGTTCCAAGGACCTGGATTCTAATTCCGGTTCTGCCGCGTGTCTGCCGTGAGACTGAGGGCGAACCACTTCATTTCTCTGGGCCTCAGTTCCCTCGTGTGGAAAACGGGGATTAAAACCCTGAGCCCCACGTGGGACAGGGACTGTATCCAACCCAATTAGCTTGTCTCTAGCCCAGCAATTAGAACTGTGCCTGAGACATAGGCAAGTGCTTTACAAATGCCATTCAAAAAATATTTCCAGAGACATTTCTCTCCCGGGACGCTATCTGCTCATAGTAGCGGAAACAGAAGGTCCTCTCCCGGAATTTCCCCTCACTGTAGACGGCACCACCGTCCTTCCCGTCTCCCAGGCCGGTAACCTTGGTGTTATCTTTGACTCCGATCTCTCATTCAACCCACATATTCAATCTGTCACCAAATCCTGTCGGTTCCACCTTCACAACATCACTAAACTCTGCCCTTTCTTCTTCATCCAAACTGGTACCACGTTAATCCCATCACTCATCCTATCCCGCCTAGATTACTGCATCAGCCTCCTTGCTGACCTCCCAACCTCCTGCCTCTCCCAACTCCAGTCCACACTTCACTCACCGCTGCCCAGATCATCTTTCTACAGAAACCATCAGGACATGTCAAACCCCTCAAACCCCTCATGTTAAAAATCTCTAATGATTGCCTAGCCATCTCCATATCAAACAAAAACTCCTCACCATGGGAGTTATAGCACTCCATCACCTGGCCCCTTCCTACCTCACCTCGCTTCTCTCCTACAACTCAGCCCACACATTTCCCTTCTTGGGTGCTAACCTTCTCACCGTGCCTCCATCTCGCCCTTCTCGCCAACGACCCCTGGCCCACGTCCTACCTCTGGCCTGGGACGCCTTCCCTCCTCAAATCCACCAGACCATGACTCTCCCCTCCTTCAAAGCCTTACTGAAGGCACATCTCCTCCAAGAGGCCTTCCCAGACTAAGCCCCACTCTTCCTCATCTCCCACTCCCTTCTGCGTCACCCTTACTTGCCCCACAGCCCTTATGTCTGGTTCTGTAATTTTATTTATTTCTACTGATGTCTTTTCATCTGTATAGATGGCTGCCTCCCCCATCCCCACCCCCTACTCACCCAAGACTGTGAGCTCCTTGTGAGCAGGGATTGTCACTCTTTATTGTTGTACTTTACTTCCCCAAGCATTGAGTATGATGCTCTGCACAAAGTAAGTGCTTAATAAATACGACTGAATGAATGAATAAATAAAAGCAAAGGCCCCGAGCCCCTACCGAGAGGCCGGATGGGTTTCGAGCATCCTGTCGGGCCGGTCCGTGTCCGGCTCGGCTGCCCAGATTGAGGTCCCTGGGTCGGCCGGATGACGCGGGCTTCCTCATCCCCCCCCCGGGGGGACCCCGTATCTGAAGCCCCCAGAGCCTAGGCTTACCCTGGCACTTCCTCGGTGGTGTGGGGCACACGTATCAGGATGGGGAGGAAATGATGGTCTCGTTTCTTGTCTCCATGATGGTCAAAGGTTATTTAATTTCTTTTCCAGAAGTCTAAAATCATACAAAAGAGGGTTCAGTTTAAGGCTGGAAATGAGAAGACAGAACCAACCTGACACAAAGGAAACGATGTCTTCCTTTCCCTCCTCGTACATCCCTCCTCCAACCTGACCCTCCTTGATGATTTGGATCAAATACATCCCTGCCTAGATTAACGCAGGCTCCGCGAATGTCCCAAAACGCACATCCGTGCGGCACACAAAACCACAGATTGTTCACCCCCAGATCAGTGCTGGATCCCAGGAATAAATATCCCTTTGGAGCCCAGAAGGACTGTTCCTTGTCATCACTCCCACATGGCCTTCCTTCCCAAGACCCGCTTGGTGATTTTCTGTGAAGAGAAAGAGAAGAAGAGAGATTAGTCTTGCTTGGCCGAGTCTAAACCCTGCACCCGTGCCTACTCTTTGCACCCTTGAAAAAGAATTAAAGAAGGAAAAAAAAAGCGGTGGTATCGGTTGTTAAGAGCTTACTATGTGCCACGCACCAGATAAGATGCTAGGGTAGATCCAAGTTCATTGAGTTGGACACAGTCTTACTTGGGGCTCACAGTCTGCATCCCCATTTGACAGATGAAGGAACTGAGGCACAGAGACATTAAGAGGTTCATCGGAAGTAACCCAGCAGACAAACTGCTAAGCCGCGATGAGAACCCAAGGGCTCCAACCACTAGGCCCCGCTGCTTCCCTTCCCCACCGCTACACAGACCGACTCCTTCCCAAGTCCCTTCTTGGCTCTGTCTGCCACAGCTGCCAAGGGGAAGGGTTTTTTTCCTTCTTTAGGGCAGTAGGAGGCTCACTGCTGAGCTCAGGGGAGGGGGCTGCTGCAGTACGGTAGTTGAGCTAAGAGTGCAAAGGGAAGGGGATCCAAAAAAAAAAATATGTTCCCAAGACATCAAGAGGAATCTTTGGCGTTCGAAACTCTCCCGGGTATCTTCTCCATCCACTTCGAAGCCTTACTGAAGGCTCATCTCCTCCAAAAGGCCTTCCCTGACTAAGCCCTCTTTTACTCTTCTCCCGCTCCCTTCTGCCTCACCCTGACTTGCTGGCTCCCTTTGTTCTTCCCCTCTCCCAGCCTCACAGCACTTATGTACACCCCTGTAATTTTATTTATTGATATTAATGTCTGTCTCCCGCACTCTGGACTGTAAGCTCATTGTGGGCAGGAAATGTGTCTGTTTATTGTACTGTACAATCCCAAGTGCTCAGTACAGCACTCTGCACACAGTAAGCGCTCAGTAAATATAACTGAATGAATGAATCCTCCTCCTCCAATTGCCTGAGGAAATTCTCATTTTAAATTCATTCCAATCCCTTTTAAGTCTCTTCTCACAGCTGAACAATCCATCCGGGGTGGCCAATTCTGTCTCTTGCCTAGTGCGTGAGAAATTGTGGACACGATCCCTACCTTCGAGGAGCTCACGGTCAAACATGTGAGGAGCACTGTCCTACGCAATTGGGACAGTCTGATAGCATTAGTAGCCACGATCCCTGCCTTCCAAGAGCTTACAAATCTACTATGGGCAGAGCACTGTACCAAGGACTTGGGAGGGCACATTAGAATTAGTAAACAGGAGTCCTGCCTTCAAGAAGCTTAAGTCAGCTGTGTACAGAGGACTGTGCTACACGCTTGGGAGAGTGCAATAGGATAGCGTTGGAAGGCACCTTCCCTGCCATCCAAGACCTTACAGTCTCGACGGGGAGACGCCTACCACATCCGGAGCACTGTGGCAGATGCCGATACCCAGACCACTGAACTAGGCATCTGTCATGTAGCACGAGAAGCAGTGTGGCTTAGTGGAAAGAGCACGGGTGTGGGAGTCAGGGGATGTGGGTTCTAATCCTGGCCATGCCACTTATCAGCTGTGTGACTTTGGGCAAATCACTTCACTTCTCAGTGACCTCATCTGTAAAATGGGGATTAAGTCTGGGAGAACATCCAACCAACCTGATGATCTTCTATCTACCCCAGCCCTCAGAACAGCGCTTGGCACATAGTAAGAGCTTAACAAATAACACTGTCAATATTCTTAGTATGTGTGGAATATTGTGCTACACAGCTGTGTATAGAGACCTCTAATGGGTGTCTACTGCCTGCAGAGCACTATACCGGGCACTTACTGGTTGCAGAGTGCTGTAGTGGATGCCTCTTGGTGTAGAGCTCTCTAATACCAACCTCCTACTGGGGACAGGCACTGTACTGGCTGCTTACTGGAACCCTCAGAGTCCTTCTGTCTTCAGTGAGAAAACCATTTTGATCAGAAGCAGCGTGGCCTAGGGCATAGAGCCCAGGCCTGGGAGTCAGGAAGGCCTGGGTTCTAATCCCGGCTCTGCCACTCATCTGCCGTGTAACCCTGGGCAAGTCACTCCATTTCTCTGGTCTCTGTTAGCTAATCTGTAAAATTAAGACCGTGAGACCCACAGGACACATGGACCCTTTCCTACCTGACTCACTTGTATCTACCCCAGAACTGATTACAGTACCTGGCAAACACTAAGCGCTTAACAAATACCATTTTTTAAAAGTGTCATTAGAACAATAGGCCGGGTTATTACCGTCAACTGAAAAAGAAGTCAAAGATGCATTATTTCATATCATTTCTGTTATTCATTCGATCGTATTTACTGAGCGCTTCCTGTGTGCAGAGCACTATACTAAGTGCTTGGAAAGTACAATTCAGCAATAAAGAGAGACAATCCCTGCCCACAGCGGGCCTACGGGGGAGCTGGCGGGGGTGGGGGAGTGGGTGGCAGGGACAACTAATAACTTGGAGAAGCAAGATGGCAGCTGGGGTAGAAAATCTGTCATTCAATTCAGTGGTCTTGATTGAGCACTTACTGCATGCAGAGCACCTTACTAAGCACTTGGAAGAGTACAATGTAACAACAGGCACATTGCCTACCCACAAGGAGTTCGCAGTCTAGAGAGGGAAATCCTTGAGAGTCATCGGGCCCGAGGTCTAGTCTCCATTATCGTGTCGTTCCTCCTAGATATCTCGGCCATGATTTCAATCCCTCATGAGCACAACCAAGAATTGGTCTTTTGTCTGGTTCTATCATTCATAAATGAGCAGTGAGGTCTAGTGGAAAGGATAAGGCCCTGGTAGTTAGAGGACCTAGGTTCTGATCCAAACAATTAGTACAGTGCTCTGCATATTGTAAGCACTGAATCAAGAGGACCGACTGATGGGTTCTGGCTGCGCCACTTACCTGCTACGTGATCTTGACGAGTAAGTCACTTGACTGGTCTGTGTCTCAGTTTCCTCATCTTTCAAATGGGGATTCAATAC
Source organism: Ornithorhynchus anatinus (assembly GCF_004115215.2). NCBI lineage: Eukaryota > Metazoa > Chordata > Mammalia > Monotremata > Ornithorhynchidae > Ornithorhynchus > Ornithorhynchus anatinus. Next base: position 63,680,980 of record NC_041729.1, on the reverse strand, counting down.
CTGTTCTCTCTTCTACTTAGCCTATAAACCTTGAAAAGGACCTGATTAACTTGCATCTACCACACTGCTTAGTACAGAGTCATCGCCTGCTTATTAACACTATTGTAGTGTGCCTTACTGTAGCATGTTGCTATATTAGCGATCTCGCTTGTTATTGTTTATTGTCGTCAGACTTTGAATTTGATCAGGTCGCCCCTTAATCGAGTCTACCCCCGACCCTGATCATCACCCCTTTTATTAACACGACTATATTGTATCATACTGTATCATGTTGCTATATTACCGATTTCGTTTATTACTGTTTATTGTTGTCAGTGCTGCCACCCACCTCTCTGGCCTCGCCATGTCCCTCCTCCCTCCCTCCCCCCTCCCACCCCTTCCTATCCTCCCCTTCCCCTTCCCCTCTCTCGCTCAGCTCTTTCCCGCTCTCTCCTCTGTCTCCTCCCCCCCTCCCCTCTCCCGCTCTAGAACCCCACTTTACCAGCGCTACCCCTCTTCCCCCTCCCCCTACTCTTCCCCCCACCAAACCCCCTCTTCACCCCCTCCCCCCTTCTCTCTTCCCCACCCATGCCCCATCCCAGTCCTCTTGTCCCACCGCCACCCCTCATCCCCCTCTCCCCGTCCAGGGCCCCGCCACCTCCTTCCCATCCAAACCCTCCCTTCCCCCCGCCCTTCCCCCCCTCCCCCCCTTGCACCCACAGCTACTTTCAAGTGTGGCCTCTGGAACCCCCGCTCTATTACAGGTAAGCTACCTTTCATCCATGACCTTTTCCTCTCTCGCTCTCTCCTCCTCCTCGCCTTTTCGGAAACGTGGCTCTCTCCCGAAGACACGGTCTCCGCCGCCGCTCTCTCCGGCGGAGACCTCTCCTTCTCCCACTCCCCCAGACTCACCGGGAAGGGAGGAGGCGTCGGCTTCCTCCTCTCGCCCCGTTGCCGCTTCCGCACTATCCCTCCTCCCCCCTCCCTCTCCTTCCCCTCCTTCGAAGCCCATATCATTCGCCTCTACCACCCACTCCAGTTACTTGTCGCCGTCATCTACCGCCCTCCCGGTCCCACCTCCGACTTCTTCAACCACCTTGACCTCTTTCTCACCTTCCTTCTCTCTGCCCACTCTGATCCTTGGAGACTTCAACATCCATACGGATGTACCCGACGACTCCTCTGCCGCCCGCCTGCTATCCCTCCTCGACTCTGCCGACCTCCTCCTCCACCATACTGCGCCCACTCACCGACTCGGTCACACCCTCGATCTCGTCATCTCCTACCGCTGCACTATCTCCTCCCTCACCGACTCTGAAATCCCTCTCTCTGACCATAAACTTCTCACCTGCCTCATCTCTCACACTCCCTCCCCCTGCAAATCTTCGCTACTGCCCCACAGAGACCTCCGTGCTCTCGATCCCATCCGTCTTTCCAATAGCATCTCTCCTCACCTTGCCGCCCTGTCCTCTCTTCCCACTCTCGACGATCGGGTCTCCGCTCTCAACTCCACCCTCTCTACTCATCTCGACTCTCTCGCTCCCATTTCCCTCCGCCGCTCTCGCTCCACTAACCCACAGCCCTGGATCACCTCCTCCTGGATCCTACGCTCCTATGCTCGAGCTGCCGAGCGCTGCTGGCGAAAGTCCAAGCACCGAGCCGACCTCACACACTTCAAATTTATCCTTTCCTGCCTTAACTCTGCCCTCTCCTCCGCCAGGCAAAGCTTCTTCTCCTCCCTCATCGACACCCATGCCCGTCACCCCCGCCGATTGTTCCGGACCTTTAACTCTCTCCTTAGGCCCCCTGTTCCTCCCCCTCCCCCATCTCTCACCCCCAATGATCTGGCCACCTATTTCCTCACGAAAATCAACACGATCAGGTCTGAGCTCCCCAAAGTCACCCCTCCGCCTCTCCCCTCCCCCCAACCAACCCCCCCCCTACTTTCCCATCCTTCTCTGCAGTATCCTCAGAGGAGATCTCCTCCCTCCTCACAAGTGCCACCTCCTCCACCTGTGCCTCGGACCCCATTCCCTCTCACCTTCTTAAAACCATCGCCCCTGCCCTCCTACCTTCCTTAACCTCTATTTTTAACCACTCAATCTCCAAGGGCTCCTTCCCCTCTGCCTTCAAACATGCCCACATCTCCCCCATCCTAAAAAAACCCGCTCTTGACCCCACTTCCCCCTCCAGTTATCGTCCTATCTCCCTACTACCCTTCCTTTCCAAAATCCTAGAACGAGTCGTCTACAATCGATGCTTAGAATTCCTTAACTCCCATTCTCTCCTAGACCCCCTCCGATCTGGCTTCCGTCCCCTCCACTCTACCGAGACTGCTCTCTCTAAGGTCACCCGTGACCTCCTTCTTGCCAAATCCAATGGCTCCTACTCCATTCTGATCCTCCTTGACCTCTCTGCTGCCTTTGACACTGTCGACCATCCCCTCCTCCTCCATACCTTATCTCACCTTAGCTTCACACACTCTGTCCTCTCCCGGTTCTCCTCTTACCTCTCTGGCCGGTCATTCTCGATCTCCTTCGCTGGAGCCTCCTCCCCCTCCCATCCTTTAACTGTTGGAGTTCCTCAAGGGTCAGTTCTTGGCCCTCTTCTGTTCTCCATTTACACGCACTCCCTCGGTGAACTCATTCGCTCTCACGGCTTTGACTACCATCTCTACGCAGATGACACGCAGATCTACATCTCCGCCCCTGTCCTCTCCCCCTCCCTTCAGGCTCGCATCTCCTCCCGCCTCCGGGACGTCTCCACCTGGATGTCGGCCCGCCACCTAAAACTCAACATGAGCAAGACTGAGCTCCTCATCTTCCCTCCCAAACCCGGTCCTCTCCCAGACTTCTCTATCACCGTGGATGGCACGACCGTCCTTCCCGTCTCTCGGGCCCGCGATCTCGGTGTCATCCTTGACTCGTCCCTCTCGTTCACCCCACACATCCTATCCGTTACCGAGACCTGCCGGTTTCACCTCTACAATATCGCCAAGATCCGCCCTTTCCTCTCCACCGAAACGGCTACCTTACTGTCACGGGGTCTCGTTATATCCCGGCTAGACTACTGTGTCAGCCTTCTCTCTGACCTCCCTTCCTCCTCTCTCGCCCCGCTCCGGTCTATTCTTCACTCCGCTGCCCGGCTCATCTTCCCGCAGAAACGATCTGGGCATGTCACTCCCCTTCTTAAACAACTCCAGGGGTTGCCTATCAACCTCCGCTCCAAACAAAAACTCCTCACTCTAGGCTTCGAGGCTCTCCATCACCTTGCCCCTTCCTACCTCTCCTCCCTTCTCTCTTTCTACCGCCCACCCCGCACGCTCCGCTCCTCCGCCGCCCACCTCCTCACCGTCCCTCGGTCTCGCCTATCCCGCCGTCGACCCCTGGGTCACGTCCTCCCGCGGTCCCGGAACGCCCTCCCTCCTCACCTCCGCCAAACTGATTCTCTTTCCCTCTTCAAAACCCTACTTAAAACTCACCTCCTCCAAGAGGCGTTCCCAGACTGAGCTCCTCTTCCCCTTCTACTCCCTCTGCCATCCCCCCTTTACCTCTCCGCAGCTAAAGCCTCATTTTCCCCTTTTTCCCTCTGCTCCTCCACCTCTCCCTTCCCATCCCCACAGCACTGTACTCGTCCGCTCAACTGTATATATTTTCGTTACCCTATTTATTTTGTTAATGAATTGTACATCGCCTTGATTCTATTTAGTTGCCATCGGTTTTTACGAGATGTTCTTCCCCTTGACTCTGTTTATCGCCATTGTTCTCGTCTGTCCGTCTCCCCCGATTAGACTGTAAGCCCGTCAAACGGCAGAGACTGTCTCTATCTGTTGCCGACTTGTTCATCCCAAGCGCTTAGTACAGTGCTCTGCACATAGTAAGCGCTCAATAAATACTATTGAATGAATGAATGAGTACAGAGGCCTCGACTGTAAAATGGGGATTAAGACTGTGAGCCCCATGTGGGACAGGGACTGTGTCCAAACTGATTAGCTTGTATCTGCCCCAGTGCGCAGAATAATGCCTGGCACATAGTGAGTACTTAGCAATTACTTGAAAAACAAAGCAGTGCTTGCCACTTGTCAGCTGTGTGACTTTGAGCAAGTCACTTAACTTCTCGGTGCCTCAGTTACCTCATCTGTAAAATGGGGATTAAGACTGTGAGCCCCATGTGGGACAACCTGATTCCCTTGTGTCTACTCCAGCGCTTAGAACAGTGCTCGGCACATAGTAAGCGCTTAACAAATACCAACATTATTATTATTATTACATAGTAAGGGCTTAACAAATGCATAATTATTATTATTATTATTCTGGAGGAAAAATGTGAACTCTAGGCTAGTCTACGTCAAATCGGGATAAACCCGGATCAAACGATCTAGCCGGCTATTAGATTGTAAGCTCATCAAGGGCAAGGAACCCAAGTGCTCAGCCAATTCCCGGCACCAACTAGGCAACCAGCACAGCACACTACACCCGGAGGTGCCCGTCACAGTGCTCCAATGTACATCAGTGAGTCCGCTGACATCCGACTCTCCCCTCTCCTCCATTGATTCTTTCCTCTTCCGACTGAGCACGGGCCACCCTGACTATCCCCTAGTCACCCAACATGGACCATTCCACACCCGACTCCCCCAGTCACTCAGCATGGGCCACTGCACAATCTCAACTCCTGCCTCTCCATCCCTGACCCTCCCCTCTCCATCACTCACTCTCTCCTCAGTGACCTTGCACAGACCAACCGACACCCCTGACTCTCCCCTCTCCATCCCAGACTCCCCCCCGGGTGACCCAGACCAGACCATCCGGGGCTTCTAAATCTAATAATAATGTTGGTATTTGTTAAGCGCTTACTATGTGCCAAGCACTGTTCTAAGCGCTGGGGTAGACACAGGGGAATCAGGTTGTCCCACGTGGGGCTCACAGTCTTAATGAGGACTTAAGGAACTGAGGCACAGAGAAGTTAAGTGACTTGCCCACAGTCACACAGCCGACAAGTGGCAGAGCTGGGATTCGAACTCATGAGCCCTGACTCCAAAGCCCGTGCTCTTTCCACTGAGCCATGCTGCTTCTCCAATCAAATCTCTTTTCCTTCCCTGACTCCTCCTTGAGAAGTCCGACACAGATCCCCCCGCCAACACCCCTGACTCTCCCCTCTCCAACTCCGGCTCGACCGGCCCAACACGGACCATCCGACACCTCTGAATCACTCCTGGACCCAGCCGTCCTCTTCTCCGACTCCCTTCTGCGTCGCCCTGACTTGCACCCTAAATTCATCGTCCCTCGACACTTATGTTTATCTGTAATTTATGTATTTATATTAATGTCTGTCTCCCCCTCTAGACTGTAAGTCTGTTGTGGGCAGGGAATGTCTCTCATTATATTGTACTTTTCCAAGCGCTTAGTACAGTGCTCTGCGCACAGTAAGTGCTCGCTAAGTACGATTGATTGGCTGAAAGGAAACAATTCTGCTCTGCCCTGAGTCCTTCCCAACAAGCAGACGATCCATGAATCAGACCACATCCCCTCATCCTTGCTCCTGGGGGACATGTGATACCTCCCATAAATTCAGTCCACCTAGGCCCTCTGCACTGGCTCTGGCTGAGCTCCACAGTGCAGTTGCCTCATCATAATTGTTTAGCTCATTTACAGGTAGGGTGACATAATCCTATAGGGAGAAGCTGCATTCAAGAGTGTCTGACCTGATTAAACTTCTATCTAGCCCAGTCTTTTTTTTAATGCACTTAGTCTGTGCCAGGCACCATACTAAGCGCTGAGGTTGATAGAAGCTAGTCAGGTTGGACACAATCCCTGTCATTCATTCATTCAATTGTATTTATCGAGCATTTACTGTGGGCAGAGCACTGTACTAAGAACTTGGGAAAGTACAATACGGCAATAAAGAGTGACAATTCTTGCCCACAACGAGCTCACAGTCTAAAGTGGGGGAGACAAGCATCATTAGCAGTAAATGAAATTACAGTTATATAGATAAGTGCTGTGAGGCAGAATGGGAGGATGAGAGGAGAGAGCAAGTCAGGGTGATGCAGAAGGGAGTAGGAGATAAGGAAAAGTGGGGCTTAGTCTGGGAAGGCCTCTTAAAGGAGATGGGCCCTCAGTAAGGCTTTGAAGGGAAGCGAGTAATTTTCTGGCAGATTGGAGGAGGAAGGGCCCTCCAGGCCAGAGGTAGGACGTGGGTCAGAAATCAGCAGCGAGACAGGAGAGATGGAGGCACAGTGAGAAGGTTAGGAACAGAGGAGTGAAGGGTGGGGGCTGGGTCGTAGAAGGAGAGAAGGGAGGTGAGGTAGGAGGGAGCAAGGTGATGGTGTGTCTTAAAGCCAACAGTGAGAAGTTTTTGTTTGATACCGAAGTAGATAGGCAACCACTGGAGATTTTTGAGGAGGGGTGTGACACGTCCTGAATGTTTCCATAGAAAGATGATCCGGGCAGTGGAGTGAAGTGTGGACTGGAGTGGGGAGAGGCAGGAGGTTCTTGCCAAATCCAATGGTTCCTACTCTATCCTTATCCTCCTCGACCTCTCAGCTGCCTTTGACACTGTCGATCATCCCCTTCTCCTCCACACTTTATCTCACCTTGGCTTCACGGACTCCGTCCTCTGCCGGTTCTCCTCTTCTCTCTCTGGCCCATCAGTCTCGGTCTCCGTCGCGGGCTCCTCCTCCCCCTCCCATCCACTAACTGTAGGGGTTCCTCAGGGGTCAGTCCTTAACGCTCTTCTGCTCTCCATCTATACTCACCCTCTTGGAGAACTCGTTCGCTCCCACGGCTTCAACTATCATCTCTACGCAGATGACACCCAAATCTACATCTCCTCCCCTGCTCTCTCCTCCTCCCTTCAGGATGTCTCCACCCGGATGTCTGCCCGCCACCTAAAACTCAACATGTCTAAGACTGAGCTCTTTATCTTCCCTCCCAAACCCTGTCCTCTCCCTGACTTCTCCATCACTGTGGACGGCATTACCATCCTTCCCGTCTCACAGGCCCGCAACCTTGGTGTCATCCTTGACTCTGCTCTCTCATTCACCCCACACATCCGATCCGTCACCGACACCTGCCGGTCTCACCTTCACGATATCGTCAAGATCCGCCCTTTCCTCTCCATCCAAACTGCTACCCTGCTGGTACAAGCTTTGATAATATCCTGACTGGAGTACTGTGTCAGCCTCCTCTCTGATCTCCCTTCCACCTGTCTCTCCCCGCTCCATTCGGTTCTTCATTCCGCTGCCCGGATCATCTTCCTACAGAAACTCTCTGGACATGTCACTCCCCTCCTCAAAAACCTCCACTGCTGGCCTATCAACCTTCACACGAAACAAAAACTCCTCACTCTGGGCTTCAGAGCCCTCCATCCCCTTGCCCCCTCCTACCTCACCTCCCTCCTGTCTTTCTACTGCCCACCCCGTACACTCTGCTCCTCTGCCACTCGCCTCCTCAAGGTCCCCAGTTCGCGCCTTTCCCGTCGACCCCTGGCCCACATCCTACCACTGCCCTGGAATGCCCTCCCTCCTCACATCTGCCAAACTAACTCTCTTCCCCTGTTCAAAGCCCTACTGAGACCTCACCTCCTCCAGGAGGCCTTCCCAGTCTGAACCCCCCTTCCCACTGCTCCTCCTCCCCTCCCCATTTCCCTCCTCCCACCCTCTGCTCTTCCCCCTTCCCCTCCCCTCAGCACTGTGCATATTTGTATATTTTATTTATTACCCTATTTATTTTGTTAATGAGGTGTAGATCTCTATGATCCTATTTATCTCGATGATGTCTGCGCTAGACTGCTTGTTTTGTTTTGTTCTGTTTCGCTTTGCTGTCTCTCTCCCCCGTTTAGACTGTGAGCCCTTTACTGGGCAGGGATTGTCTCTATCTGTTGCCGAATTGTACACTCCAAGTACTTAGTACAGTGCTCTGCACATACTAAATGCTCAATAAATACTATTGAATCAGTGAATGAAAAGTCAACAAGGAGTCTGATGCAGTCACCTAGGCAGGATAGGATGAATGACTGTATTCATGTGGTAGCAGTTTGGATGGAGAGGAATGGGTAGAGTTTAGCGATGTTGGGAAGGTGAGACCGACTGGACTTGGTGAAGGATTTACTATGTGGGTTGAATTAGAGAGTAGAGTCAGGAATAATGCCAAGGTGACAGATTTGTGAGACGGGAAGGATGGTGGTGCCATCTACAGTGACGGGGAAGTCCGGGAGGGGACAGGATTTGGGTGGGAAGATAAGGAGCCCTGATTCGGATATTTTAAGGTTGAGGTAATAATGTTGGTATTTGTTTAGCGCTTACTATGTGCAGAGCACTGTTCTAAGCGCTGGGGGAGATACAGGGTAATCAGGTTGTCCCACGTGAGGCTCACAGTTAATCCCCATTTTACAGATGAGGTAACTGAGGCCCAGAGAAGTGAAGCGACTTGCCCACAGTCACACAGCTGCCAAGCGGCAGAGCCGAGAGTCGAACCCATGACCGCTGACTCCGAAGCCCAGGCTCTTTCCACTGAGCCACGCTGCTTCCCCGATGACAGGAGGACATCCAAGAAGAGATGTCTTGAAGGTAGGAGGAGGTGCGAGCCTGGAGAGAGAGAGAGAGAGATGAGGGGAGGAAACGTAGATTTGGGTATCATCTGCAAAGAGATGGTAGTTGAAACCACGGGAGCGAATGAGGTCTCCAAGGGAGTGAGTGTAGATGGAGAATAGAAGGGGACCGAGGACTGAACCTTGAAGGACACCCACAGTTACGGGATGGGAGGGGGAGGAGGAACCCGCCAAGGAGATTGAGAATGAATGGCAGAGAGATATAAGAGAGGTACAGGAGGTTCCTGGAGGTATCAGGAGATAGACACACACATACACACAGGAGGTATCAGGAGAGGTACGGAATCAGTGAAGCCAAGGTTGGATAACATATCCGAGAGAAGAGGGTGGTCCACGGAGTCAAAGGCAGCTGAGAAACCGAGGAGGATAAGGATGGAGGAGGAGCCTTTGGATTTGGCAAGAAGGAGATCGTTGGTGACTTTTGAGAGGGCGGTTTCAGTGGCGTGAGGGGGACGGAAGGCAGATTGGAGGGGATCCGAGGAGAGAATTGGAGGAGAGGAATTTGAGACAGTGGGTGTAGATGAGTCCCGCAGGCGGTTTGGAGAGGAATGGCAGGAGGTGATAACTGGAGGGAGCTGTGAGGTCAAGGGACTGTCCCATGTGGGACTCACAGTCTTCATCCCCATTTTCCAGATGGGGAGAACTGGGGCATAATAATAATAATAATGTTGGTATTTGTTAAGCGCTTACTATGTGCAGAGCACTGCTCTAAGCGCTGGAGTAGATACAGGGTAATCAGGTTGTCCCACTTGAGGCTCCCAGTCTTAATCCCCATTTTACAGATGAGGTAACTGAGGCCCAGAGAAGTTAAGTGACTTGCCCACAGTCACACAGCTATGTGGCAGAACTGGGATACGAACCCATGACCTCTGACTCCCAAGCCCATGCTCTTTCCACTGAGCCACGCTGCTGAGACTCGCATTTAGAGATATAAGGGGTAGATAATTCAGTCCCTTTGCATGCTGTCACCGAAAACTGTTATTATGATTATGATGATGATGATCTGTACCGAGTCCATGAGGGGAAGAGTGTCAGGAATGGGGAGAATCAGGAGTTTGACGGCCCATACCTCCCGGCGAGGGTGCCGCTGTCAGAGTCAGAACCCCGACCCGGCCGGACTCCCTGACGCCCCTACTTCCCCGGTGGGCGCCGGTAGAGGCCACGGCCATCAGAGGCCGGGACCTTTCGCCTTTTCCGCCGGGTGTTCTCAACCTGTCCTCTGGAAGCCGGGCGCGAGGTCTGTCGCTCGGTCCATCGCAATGAGACTGAAAACTCCGGGAGGGCAGAGACTGGATCTGCTACAGTGCTTAGTCCAGTGCTTGGGCTTGGCCTCGTGGTTAGAGCACGGGCCTGAGTTGTAATCCGGGCTCCGGCATTGGTCTGCTGGGTGTCACTGGCTGAGTCTCTTAACTTCTCTAGGCCTCAGTTTCCTCATCTGTAAAATGGGATCAAACTGAAACTCCTTACCGTCGGCTATAACGCTCTCAGTCGACTCACCATCTCCTACCTCGCCTCACCAATTCCCTATTCATTCATTCAATAGTATTTATTGAGCGCTTACTATGTGCAGAGCACTGTACTAAGCGCTTGGAATGAACAAGTCGGCAACAGATAGAGACGGTCCCTGCCGTTTGACGGGCTTACGGTCTAATCGGGGGAGACGGACAGACGAGAACGATGGCAGTAAATAGAGTCGAGGGGAAGAACATCTCGTAAAAACAATGGCAACTAAATAGAATCGAGGCGATGTACATTTCATTAACAAAATAAATAGGGTAATAAATATATACAGTTGAGCAGACGAGTACAGTGCTGAGGGGATGGGAAGGGAGAGGAGGAGGAGCAGAGGGAAATGGGGGGAAAAGAGGGTTAAGCTGCGGAGAGGTGAAGGGGGGACGGTAGAGGGAGTAAAGGGAGAAGAGGAGCTCAGTCTGGGAAAGCCTCTTGGAGGAGGTGAGTTTTAAGTAGGGTTTTGAAGAGGGGAAGAGAATCAGTTTGGCGGAGGGGAGGAGGGAGGGCGTTCCGGGACCGCGGGAGGACGTGGCCCGGGGGTCGACGGCGGGATAGGTGAGACGGAGGGACGGTGAGGAGGTGGGCGGCGGAGGAGCGGAGCGTGCGGGGTGGGCGGTAGAAAGAGAGAAGGGAGGAGAGGTAGGAAGGGGCAAGGTGATGGAGAGCCTCGAAGCCTAGAGTGAGGAGTTTTTGTTTGGAGCGGAGGTCGATAGGCAACCACTGGAGTTGTTTAAGAAGGGGAGCGACACGCCCAGATCATTTCTGCAGGAAGATGAGCCGGGCAGCGGAGTGAAGGATAGACCGGAGCGGGGCGAGAGAGGAGGAAGGGAGATCAGAGAGAAGGGTGACACAGTAGTCTAGCCGGGATATAATGAGAGCCCGTAGCAGTAAGGTAGCCGTTTGGGTGGAGAGCGGTCTGCACACTTTACTCCTCTAGCGCTACCTCACTCACCGCCTCAATCTCGTCTATCTCGCCACCAACCTCCTTCCCCACATCCTCCCTCCGGCCCGGAATTCCTTCTCTCTCCATCTGCACCGGACCCCTACTCTCCCCACCTTCCAAGGTCACGCCTCCAACAAGAGGCCTTCCCCAATTAAGCCCTCTTTTCCCCAGCTCGTTCTCCCTTCTGCGTCATCTCCGCACTTGGACCGGTGACCTTTGATCAGTCTATGAAGAATGTATTCCCAAGATCCTACCTGGAGGTGAAATAGGACCAATGGCTGGTGTCGGGGGAAGGGAAATCGGGCCGGAATTTGGTTGAGAGAAGGGGATGGGGGAGAATCAAAGGGAGGGAACAGGGCCGGTGTCTGGTGTGGTCCAGGATCGTGAGTCCATTACTATTAGTAATAATTATGATCAGTATTACGGTGTTTAAGCGCTTACTGTGTACCAGGCACTGTACTAAGCACTGGGTTGGATCCGAGCAGAGAAGGTTGGACACTGTCCCGCATAGGCCTCACAGTCTTAATTCCCATTTTCCAGATGAGGGAGCTGAGGCACAGAGAAGTGAAGGGATTTGCCCAAGTTTACACAGCAGAAAAGTGGCAGAGCTGAGATTAGAACTCCTGACCTTCTGACTCCCAGGCTCGTGCTCTATCCACCCCTCCCATCTCTTCAGGATAGGTTAAGTGCTTGGATCTGTGGGGCAGCAGCTTGGATGAAGAGGAAAGGGGGGATTTTAGAAAAGTGAACATAAAACCTCCAGGATTTGGTGATGGGTTGAATATGCAGGTTGAATGAAGGAGGAGCCAAGGATAATGCTAAGGTTACTGGCTTGAGGGGCAGGGAGGATGGTGGCTTTGTCTACAGTGATGGGAAACAATTTGGAAGAGGACCGTTTGGGTGGAAATAAGGACCATTTGGGTGGGAATACGAGGAGTTCTATTTTGGGCGTGTTTAGTTTGAAGTGGCAGCGGGACAAGCGAGTAGAGACGTCATTCATTGGATTGTATTTACTGAGCCGTGACGGTGTGCAAAGCACTGTACTAAGCGCTTGGGAGACTGCAATACAAGAACAGACGGACACATTCCCTGCTCACGGTCTATAGGATGAGCTCACAGGAAGGCAGGAGGAAACACGAGGCAACATCGCCTAGTGGATAGAGCACAGGCCTGGGAGTCAGAAGGACATGAGCTGTAATCCCAGCTCTGCCACTCATCTGCTGTGTGACCTGGGGCCAGTCATTTCACTTCTCTGGGACTCAGTGATCTCATCTGTAAAAGGGGGGTTAAGACCATGAGCCCCAGTAGGAGAGGGAATCTACCCAACCTGATTAGCAGCGTGGTTCAGTGGAAAGAGCACACAGGCTTGGGAATCAGAGGTCATGGGTTCTAATCCCAGCTCCGCCGCTTGTCAGCTGTGTGACTTTGGCCAAGTCACTTAACTTCTCTGTGCCTCAGTTACCTCATCTGTAAAATGAGGATGAAGACCGTGAGCCCCACGTGGCACAACCTGATCACCTTGCATTCCCCCCCCCCTCCAGGGCTTAGAACAGTGCTTGGCACATACTAAGCGCTTAACAAATACCACCATTATTATTATTAGCTTGTTTCTACCCCAGGGCTTAGCACAGTGCCTGGCACACAGTAAGCACTTAAAAAAATACCATTAAGTGAAAAAGAGAGAAAGGTCCAGGCCGGAGAGGTAGATTTGGGAATCATTCACATAGAGATGGCAGTTAAAGCCCGGCTTAGTGGATAGAGCACGGACTCGGGAGTCTGAAGGACCTGGGTTCTAATTCGGGCTCCGCCACATGTCTGCTGCTTGGGTAATAATGAGAATAATCACAACAATGGTATTTGGGAAGCACTTACTATGTGCCAGGCACTGTACTAAGCACTGGGGTGGATACAAGAAGATCTAGTTGAACACAGTCCATGTCCCACACAGGACTCACAGTCTTCATCCCCATTTTACAGATGAGGTCACTGAGGCACAGAGAAGTGAAGTGGCTTGCCCAAGGCCATCCAGCCCAAAGGTGATGTAGCTGGGATTAGAACCCATGACCTTCTGACTCCCAAGCCCATGCTTTAGCCACTACGCCCTATCACTTAACTTCTGTGCCTGTTACCTCAGCTGTAAAAATGGAGATTAAGAGTATAAGCCCCACATGAGACAGGGACATGAATCAACCCCAGCACTTACAATAGCACATATTAGGCACTTAACAAGTACCATAACTATTACTAAGGCTCCCCTCAGTTATCGCCTGGGAATTCTTTCCCAGGGCCTGGCACGGTGCTCTCTCTGCGCAAGGGAGATGGAGATGCTTAACAGTCCTCCTTCTCCTCCTCCTCCTCTTCCTGGAAGGACCAAGGGATTGTAGATGGCACCTTGCAAGGCGCCCACTCTCTCTATCATCAACTCCCGCACGGGTTCTCAGGTTCAAAGTCGTAGGGTCGAGGGTCACCTGCCATCTTCAACAGGAGACGGGGTCTTCGTAAGTTTCCCCTTGTTTCCTCAACTCTCCCACCCACTAAGCTAAGTTTGATGAGGGTACGTGAGAGAAGACGCCTTATACTTCTCTTGCAATAACAATTGTCATTATTAATAACTAGGGTATGTGTTAAGTGCTTACTCTGTGCCAAGGACTGAGAAGCAGCATGGCCCCATGGAAAAAGCACAGGCCTCTGAGGCGGAGGACCTGGGTTCTAATTCCAGCTTTGCCACCTGTCTCCTGGGTGACTCCGGGTGACTCACTTCACTTCTCTTTACTTAACTTCATTTGGAAGATGGAGGTGAAGACCGTGCTCCCCATGTGGGACGGGGATTGGGTCCAACCTGATTGGCTTCTATCAACCCCGGTGCTTAGCAGAGTGCTTGATACACAGTGAGCGCTTATCCAATACCATCTCTCCCACCCACTAAGATCACTTTTTGGAGGATAAATGGGGGAAACAGATCCGATACTTCTCCTGTACGAATGATCATCATCATAATACTCGGAATAATTAATACTTGTGGTATTTGTCGAGCGCATACTATGCACCAAGTACTGAGAAGCAGCGTGACCTAGCGGAAAGAGTATGGACCCGGGAGTCCCAAGGACCTGGATTCTAATCCCAATTCCCCCACTTGTCCGCTGTGTGAGCTGGAGTAAGCCACTTCGCTTCTCTGGGCCTCAGTTCCTTCATCTGGAAAACGGGGATTAAAACCGGGAGCCCCACGTGGGACTGTGTCCAAAACCCGATTAGCTTGTATCTAGCCCAGCACTGAGAACGCTGCCTGGGCCATAGGTAAGTGCTTTACAAATACCATTAAAAAAAGATTTAAAAAGACATTTCTTTCCCGGGACCTATCCGCTCCTAGTAACGGAAACAGGAAACAAAAAATCCTCTCCGGGACTTTCCCCTCACTGTGGACGGCACCACCGTCCTTCCCGTCTCACAAGTCCGTAACCTTGCCGTTAGCCTTGACTCCGCGCTCTCATTCAACCCACATATTCAATCCGTCACCAAATCCTGTCGGTCCCAACTTGACAACATCCCTCTGATCTGCCCCTTCCTCTCCATTCAAACTGCTACCACGTTAATACGCTCACTCATCCTAACCAGCCTAGATTGTTGCATCAGCCTCCTTGCTGACCTCCCAACCTCCTGCCTCTCCCCGCTCCAGTCCACACTTCACTCCGCTGCCCTGCCCGGATCATCTTTCTGCAGAAACAATCGGGACACGTCAACCCCCTCCGCAAATATCTCTAATGGTTGCCTATCTATCTCCGTATCAAACACTCCTCACCATTGGCGTTAAAGCAGTCCGTCGCCCGGCCCCCTCCTACCTCACCCCGCTTCTCTCTTACAACCCAGCCTGAACACTTCACTCCTCTGGTGCTAACCTTCTCACTGTGCCTCCGTCTCACCTGCCTCACCGATGACCCCTGGCCCACGTCCTACCTCTGGCCTGGAACGCCCTCCCTCCTCAAATCCGCCAAAAAATTACTCTCCCCCCTCCCCCAGAGCCTTACTGAAGACACGTCTCCTCCAAGAGCCCTTCCCAGACTAAGCTCCACTCTTCCTCACCTACCACTCCCTTCTGATGCCCTGACTTGCTCCCTTTACTCTTCCCCTCCCCACCCCAGCCCCACAGCACATATATATTTCTGTAATTTTATTTATTTCTACTGACGTCTGTTCATTTGTATGGATGTCTGTCTCCCCCGTCCCTGCCCTGCCCCCACCCCCACCCCAGATCGTGAGCTCGCCGTGGACAGGGATTGTCACTCTTTATCGTTGTACTGCGCTTTCCCAAGCACTCAGTACAGCGTTCTGCACAGCGTAAGACCTTAACAAATGCGACCGACTGAATGAATAAAAGTGAAGGCCCTGAGCCGCCGACGAGAGGCCGGGTGGGTTTCGAGCACCCTCTTGGACCGGTCCGTGTCCGGCTCGACTGCCGAGACCGAGCTCCCCGAGTCGGCAGGACGGCGCCGGATTCCCCATGCCCCCGGGGGGGGCCCCCCCCGTACCTGAAGCCCCTGAGGCCTAGGCTTACCTTGGCACTTCCTTGGTTGTGTGGGACTTGCATATCAGGGTGGGGAGGAAGCGACGATTTCTCTTCTTGTCTCCCTGTCCATCAAAAGTTGCTTCATTTCTTTTCTAGAAGTATGAAAACATACAAAAGAAGGTTCAGTTTAAGGCTGGAAAGAAGATGATAGAATTACCACGATCAAGCCGACACCAAAGAAACAACATCTTCCTTCCCCCCTCCTGCTTCCCCCCTCCAACCTGACCCTTCTTGATTAGTACAATCAGATCGATCCCTTTCTAGATTAACACAGGCACAGTGAATACTCACAGTGAAAACTCACATCCACGCGGCACATAAAAACACAGACTGGTCCTCCCCCACCAGATCAGTGCTGGATCCCAGGAATAAATACCCCTTTGGAGCCCGGAAGGATCGTTCCTTGTCATCACTCCCTCGTGGCCTTTCTTCCATAGACCCAGTTGGTGATTTTCTGGGAATAGAAAGAAAAGGAGAGAGAGTAATCCCGCTTTGCTGAGTCTAAGCCCATGGACCCATGTCAACTCTTTGTGCCCTTGAATAAAATTAAAGAAGGAAAAAATAGAGGTGGTATCTATTGTTAAGGGCTTACTATGTGCCAGGTGCTGTACTAGACGCTGGGGTGGATACAGATTTAATCGGGTTGGACACGGTCCATTTCCTATGTGGAGCTCACATCCTCATTTGACAGATGAAGGAACTGAAGCACAGAGAAGTTAAGAGACTAGCCCGAGGTCACCCAGCGGGCAAGCTACAGAGCCGGGATGGGAACCCACGTCCTTCTGACTCGCAGAGCCGGGCTCCACGCCCTAGGTCCCGCTGCTTCCCTTGCCCACTGCTACACGGACCGGGCCCGGGCCGACTCCTGCCCAAATCCCTTCTCTGCTGTGTCTGCCGCAGCTGCCGGGGCCCCGGGAAGAGTTTCCTCCTTCCTTAGGGCAACAGGAGGCTCACTGCCGAGCCCAGGGGAGGGGGCTTCTGAAGCACGGTTCTTGGGGCAGACTTGAGCTCAGAGTGCAAAAGGAAGGGGATCAAAAAAAAAAAAAATCTGTTCCCGAGACATCAAGGGGAGTCTCTGGTGTTCAAAACTCCCCTCGCTATCTCCATTGACTTCAAAGCCTTATTGAAGGTCCCTTTCCTCAAAAGCCCTTCCCTGACTAAGCCCTCTTTTCCTCTTCTCCTGCTCCCTTCTGTCTCACTCTGACTTGCTTGCTCCCTTTGTTCTTCCTCTCTCCCAGTCCCACAGCACTTATGGGTACATCTGTAATTTGATTCATTTATATTGTCTGTCTCCCCCGCTCTAGACTGTAAGCTCATTGTGGGCAGGAAATCTGTTCTCCCTTCTTTTTTTAGGGTATTTGTTAAGCACTTCATTTCATGCCAGGGACTGTACTAAACATTGGGATAGAAAACAAGATAATCAAGTTGGACATAGTCCATGTACCACATGGGACTCACAGTTTTCAGCCCCACTTTACAGATGAGGTCACTGAGGCGCAGGGAAGTTTAACCATTTGCCCAAGGTCATACAGCAGACAAGTCAGGGACTGCGGCCCACCTGATTATTCTGTCACTTCCCAGGTGCTCAGGACAGTACTTGGCTCATAATAAACATTTCAATAGCACAATAATCTATCATGATTCAATGTAGGCAAGGTCAGCACACTGTCATAGGGGAGACACAAAGGATTCAATAAGAGGAGGAGCAGAAGCGAGGAGCCAGAGTTGGCCAGTGAAAAAGTGAGCAGTATGAGTAGACTATCATAGTCCACCAATCTATATAACAGTATATACCTACATGCAGGACTTAGGGCAACATACTTAAATGCTAATAGAGCTACTGGGAATGCTGCAACTTAGGGTGTTGGGAGTTAATCAAGAAAAGTTTCCTGAAGGAAGAGTAGAAGGACGGGTTTCGGGAGGCTTTGAGAACGGGAAGAGATGTGGTAATGATAACAGTGATAATCATAGTGGTATTTGTTAAGTGCTTACTGTGTGTCAAGCAATGTAATAACAATTATGACATTTAAGAGCTTACTATGTGCCAGGCGCTGTACTAAGAGCAGCTGTGTTAGATAAGCTCCACATGAGGGACACGAGATAGGTCCCCATTTTACAGTTGAAGAAACAGACCCAGAGAAGTGATTTGCCCATGGTCACATAGCAGGAATGCGGAGGAGCAGGGGTTAGAAATAACTGTGGTATTAGTTAAGTGCTTATTTCTATTCACGTCTGCCTCCCCCTCTAGGCTGTGAGCTCCTTGTGGGCAAGAAATGTGTCTGTTCTCTATTGTCCTCTCCCAAGCACTTAGTACACAGTAAGTGCTCAATAAACACGATTGAATAAGTGAATAAGAACTGACTCCCAGTTCTTCTGACTCCCAGATCAGGGCACTTTCCACTAGGCAACTCTGCTTCCCGATCTTCTTTAGATAGGAGGTCACAATAGAAGACAATGGGGAGCAGTTTGGACTATTGGAAACAGTACACAGAGGACCTGGGTTCAAATCCCACATCTGCCACTTGCCTTCTGTGTGATCTCAGACAATTCACTTTACTTCTCTGGGCCTCATTTTCCTCATCTGCAAAATGAGGATTCAAACCCTGTTCTCCTTTCCCCTTAGATTGTGAGCCCCATGTGGGACTGGGATTGGGTCCAAACTGATGATCTTGGATCTATTCCAGGACTTACTACAGTACTGGACACATAGGAAGTGCTTAACAAATAGAACAGTTATTATCACGGGGGCAAAACATTGCTAAGCATTTGTAAGCTCCTCACGGGCAGGGAATGTGACTTCCACATGCTTAGTACAATGCTCTGCCACACAGTAATCCCCATTTCACAGAAGAGTGAAGTGACCTGTTTAAAAACAAAGTCAGGTGGCAAGAGCATTGATATCAGCACCTACACTGATCAATCTCCCACAGAATGGCCAAATGGGACTTCCCGGATAATAATAATTGTTAAAGTTGAGAGGCACAATCCCTGCCCTCAGTGCGCTTACAGTTTTCCTCCTCCCCTGCTCTCTTCCCCCACTCCCCCTTCACAGCCTCTCTCTTCCCCCTCTCACTTTCCCCTATCCTTTTCCCTTCTTCTCCCCCTCCCTGCCTCCCTATTCCCTCCCTCTCCCCCTCTTCCCTCAGCAAGGAAAAAGCTAAGGAGCAGACATTCGCCAGAGAATCAATCAGTCAATCGATCAGCGGTATTTTTTCAGTGCACATTAGGTGCAGAGCATGAAGTGCTTGGGAGAGTAGCTCACCCCTCCAAGAGGCCTTCTCAGACTGAGCTTCCCCTTTTCCCTCTGCTCCCTCTCTGCCTCCTCCTTCACCTCCCCTCAGCTAAGCCCCCTTCCCCCCCATTTCCCCCTTTCCCTCTGCTCCTCCCCCTCTCCCTTCCCCTCAGCACTGTGCTCATCTGCTCATGTGTATATATTTTTATTACCCTATTTATTTTGTTAATGAGATGTACATCCCCTTGATTCTATTTGTTGCTATTTTGTCTGTCTCCCCCAGTTAGACTGTAAGCCCGTCAATGGGCAGGGATTGTCTCTATCTGGTGCCGAAGTGTACATTCCAAGCACTTAGTACAGTGCTTTGCACATAGAAAGCGCTCAATAAATACTATTGAATGAATGAATACAAGACAATAGAGTCACTACCACGCTCCATACCTAGTAAACGCTGAATAAACCCAAGGAGACAACTGAAAGGAAATGCTGGTGGGTTTTTTGGGCTCATTCTAAGCAGTGAGGGTCCACCATGACTTTTGTTTTGGGGTTTCAGCATAAACAGGCTGGGAGCGCCTTTGCTTTCTTCAAATGGCTAGATCCTTCTGATGTGCCTGTGACATTATCCTCTGGGGGGAATCAAGGGCCTTACACGACTTCTGAGATAAAGTTGACGCTGTTGTCTAAACCTCAATGGATTTTCTTTCAGAAAGCTGAAAGATTCATTCAATATTCAATAGTATTTATTGAGCGCTTACTATGTGCAGAGCACTGTACTAAGCTCTTGGAATGTACAAATCGGTAACAGATAGAGACAGTCCCTACCCTCTGACGGTCTTACAGGCTAATCAGGGGAGACAGACAAAAACAATAGCAAATAAATAGAATCAAGGTGATGTACATCTCATTAACAAAATAAATAGGGTAATGAAAACATATACAGTTGAGCGGATGAGTACAGTGCTGAGGGGAGGGGAAGGGAGAGGGGGAGAAGCAGAGGGAAAGAGGGGGAAAGAGGGTTTAGCTGAGGGGAGGTGAAGGGGCGGTAGAGGGGGAGCAGAGGGAGCAGAGGGCAAAGACGGCTTGGGAGCTAAAGCAAAAGAATGTTTTCAAGGTCTAAGAGCCTTAATTCATTGCGGGGGGTGCTCATGACTTAAGTCAAGTGAGCTGAAAGGGAAACAGAAAAGCTGGGAAAGCAGAATGAATGGTTTCTGGTCACAGACATGGGGACTGAGCAGAAAACAGGGGAGGGAGACCCCTCAACTTTTTTTTTTATGGTATTTGCTAAGCACTTACTATGTGTCGGGCACTGTACGAAGCACTGGGGTCGATAAAGCTAATCGGGTTAGATATAGGCCCTGTCCCACATGGGGCTCACAGTCTTAATCCCCATTTCACACAAGGCGTAACTGAGGCACAGAAGAGTGAAGTGATTTGCCCAAGACGAGTGGCAGAGCTGGGATTAGAACCCTGGTCCTCTGAGTTCCATGGCTGGGTTCCTTCCAATAAGCCATACTGCTTCGCTGCATCTTTTGTCTACCCCAGAGCTCAGCAGAGTGCTTAGTACATATTAAGTGCTTAAATATTATAAAACGTGCAGTGCTCTGCACAGAGTAAGGACTCAATAAGGACTCAATTGATTGAGTCATCGGGCATTCTGGCTGGAATATATTTTCGCTAGTGAACACACTACTTGAAGACGATTAATATATAAACAGTGTGGCCTGGCACAAAAAGCCAAGACCTAACAAATACAAGCAGTTAAACTTAAAAAATTTTTTTAAAGTGGTAAGAGAAATGAGAACAGCACCTACTCTGATCAATCTCCCACAGAACGGCCCAATCTGACTTCCCGGAGAGTAATGATAACAACTGTGGTATTTGTTAAGCACATAGTATGCGCAAGGCACTGTACTAACCGCTGGGGTAAAAACAAGATAATCAGGTTGGACACAGTCCCTGTCCCACAGTGAGCTCCCAGTCTTAATCCCCATTTTACAAATGAGGAAACCGAGGCACCGAGATGGATGGAGAAGGGAGAGGCGGATGTGTTGCCGGGTCACTGGGGGAGAGTCAGGGATGGGGAGGGAAGAGACGGGGGGTTGGAGGGTCATACAGCAGACGGGTGGCGGAGTCGGGGTGAGAACCCAAGTCTTCTGACTCCCGGTCCCGTGCTTTTTCCACCAGGCCACACGGTTTCTCAGTAACTCCGAATGCTTTGGGGTTACCGGTCAAGGTTTTGCCCAGACAGAAGACCAACCACCAGTCCCCCCACCATCAGGGCAAAGCCCCTGGCCGAGCAGAGTCGGTGAGCGAGTCAGTCCTATTCATTGAGCTCTTGCTGGGTGCAGAGCTCTGTACGAAGCACTTGGGAGAGTGGAATATAACAATATAAGAGGCATTCCCTGACCACAGTGAGCTAGCAATCTAGAGGGGGGACGGACCTTCATAAACATAAATACATTACAGATATGGACATTAGTGCTGTGGGGCTAGGGGGGTGAAGAATAGGGGGAGCGAGCCACGGAGATGCCGAACAAAGTTGAAGAAAAGGAAAAGAGGGCTTAGTCAGGGAAGACCTCTTGGAGACGTGCCTTCAATTCATTCATTCAATCGTATTTATCGAGCGCTTACTGTGTGCAGAGCTTTGTACTGAGCACTTGGAAAGTACAATTCGGCAACAGATAGTGACAATCCCTACCCAACGACGGGCTCACAGTCTAGAAGGGGGAGACAGACAACAAAACAAGAGGCATCAATACCATTAAAATAGAATTATATATATATATATATGTATATATATATACACACACGATTCATAAAATAGAGTAGTAAATCTGTACAGTTATACACAAGTGCTGTGAAGAGGGGAAGGGGGTAGAGCAGAGGGAGGGAGTAGGAGTGATGGGGAGGGGAGAAGGAGCAGAGGAAAAAGGAGGGGGGCTCAATCTCGGAAGGCCTCCTGGAAGAGATGAGCTCTCAGATAGGTTTTGAAGAGGGGAAGAGAATAGTTTGGCAGGTGCGAGGAAAGGCATTCCAGGCCAGAAGTAAGACGCGGGCCAGGGGTCGATGGCGAGACAGGCGAGAACGTGGCACAGTGAGGAAGTTAGCCGCAGAGGAGCAGAGCGTGCGGGCTGGGCTGCAGACGGAGAGAAGGGAGGTGAGGTAGGAGGGGGCAAGGGGATGGAGAACTACAAAGCCAATAGTGAGGAGTTTTTGCTTCTTGTGAAGGTTGCGAGGCAAACCACTGGAGAATTTTGAGGAGGGGAGTGACACGCCCAGAGCGTTTCTGAAGAAAGATAATCCGGGCAGCAGAGTGAAGTATAGACTGATGTGCGCAGGGACAGGAGGATGGGAGTTCAGAAAGGAGACCGATGCAGTAATCCAGTCGTGGGGAAACTTTAAACTTCTAAAGTTTCGCAGGCCCCGTGTACCGGGCGGGACCCGAGCCTGCGGAGACTGCCTGTCCCCCGTATATCGATAATAATGGAACACCGAAGAGGTGGATAAGTCTAGGTTGACGGTTTAGAGTGGAACGCGGGAAGACTTACCTACAGAACAGTCCGTGGAGGCCGGCGGACTTGGAGAGATCACACTCCACCCTCCCCCCGCATGCACTGCCTTATATCCCCTCTGGTGTGCTAAGAGCAAAGGGGGCCCTGTATGGGCAGGCACCTGGCTCCTCGCTCCCTTCCAGATATCTCTGAGGCCCCAAGATTCGCGAGGCGGTATGTTCTTGGCGGTCGTTCACTGTACGGTTTTGTTGCTGCCAGGGGGCCTCCTTCCTCCGACAAGTCCGTCTTCCTCCCACCCGGAGTTGGCCCTAAGCTGGCGCCGTGCAATTAACGAGGCAGGACGGAGTGGAGGTCCGCCTGGACTGGGCTAGCCCCAATTTTTCCCGTGGAGTCTGACCATACACCCCGACTCTGCAGAGAACAAGTCGTGACCATCAGGAAAAGCCCTCTGGCATCAGGTTCAGGGGGCAGGCGACCGGGTGATGATCCATAGGATTTTCACATGCATTAATCTGGGCTATTAGTGATGTGCTCCACCTCGGGACTCCAACATCTCACTCTTTCCTCAGGCTTTAACTAATTAATCAAGCATTTGATGGATGTCATTGAGCTGTTACTGCATGCACAATGGACTAAGCACTTGGGAGAGGGCAGTAGAATAGAGTTTATAGACCTGTTCCCTGCCCAGAACAAGCTTACAGGCCAGAGAGACAGGCGAGAGTCAATCAATGATATTGACAGTGCTCACTGGGTGCAGAGCACTGTAATGAGTGCTTTAGGAAAGGACAACACCATAGAGTTGTTAGACACCTTCTCTGCCCACAACGAGCTTACTCAGATGTTTGTATTGGAAAACAGGATGAGTTGGAAGCTTTCTTCACTGAGAAGTAAGGCTCTCCTATCCTACCTTTCTGAATGCTCCTTATTTTAAAATGGTATTTGTAAAACACTTTCCTATGTGCGAGGCACTCTTTTAAGTGCCGGGGCAGATATGAGCTGATCAGGTTGGACACGGTCCATGTCACCCATGAGGCTCACAATCTTAATCCCCATTTTAAACTCATAGACGGTAGGGAATATGCATCTGGATGAACTCGTATGTACCACAGCTCTTAATACTGTGGTTGTAATGGTATTTGTTAAGCCCTTCCTATGGGCCTGGCACTGTCCCAAGTGCTAAGGTAGATACAAACTAAGGTTGTACACAGTCCATGTTCCACATGGGGCTCACAGTCTTTATGCCCATTTTACATATAAGGTTACAGAGATACAGAGAAGTGAAGTGATTACTCAATGTCACAGAGCACACAAATGGCATAGAAGGAATGAAAACTCAAGTCCTTATGAGTCCCAGGCCCGGGCTCTATCCATTAAGCCACACTGCTTAACACTTAACATAAACCATAATAATAATGATATGGCTTCAGCTATCCCAATCTAAATGACTCCCAAATTCATCTCTCCAATCATCTGCCATGTGAGAGAGAGAAAATATTTTTTTCTTTCCCGACTCAAGGACTGAGGAGTGACGAAGAAGATATACATTTTATTCCATACAAATGCATTGGGGCTTATGGAGCCCAGGCTGCCAAGGGACCACAGAGGGGAGGAAGAGAGGAAGGGTCCAGACCATGTCATTGCTGTTGATAGGATAGGGGGAAACCACTTTGCATCTTCCCACTCTAGGATTTGCTGCTAGTCCTCTTCCCCCTTCATTTTGCTCATCCAGGAGGGATGGAGGACACAGAGTAGTCACACATGCATACACATAGACACACATAAACCCTTGACTCTGCCTGCCCCTAACCCCACTCCCCCAGGGGCAGCCCCTTCGGGCGGGAGAGGGAGTCTGTACTCCTGAAGCCAGAGCTGGGCAGATAACTCCCAGTGGACCAGAGCAGGAGGAAGTCACGCTGTCTATAGAATTAAGGGCCCCAGGGCGACTTCACACCCACTCGAGGTCCAACCTGGAGCACCTGGCCAGAACTCTAGACCCCTGTTTCCATAACCCTCTACCCGTCCAAAGAGGGGCGGCCCCTCTCACCCTGCTCCGGTCCCGGCCCTCGCTCTCACACACGAGGCACACACACATGCACACACCTCCATCCCCTCCTGGAGTTGCAAGGTACTGGTTTGGCACCCACGATGCAGTGTTTGACCCTTGACCCACAAAAGAAATGGCACGGTCTGGAAGGAGGGGTTACACAGTTGCGGGCTGGGGGGCGGGAGGGGGAACGGTCAGGGGGCAGCAGCCTGGTGCCGACCGATTCCCTCAGGGTGGGGCCGGCGCAATGTACGAGTGTCCTTAGCATCCGGTGAATAGCCGGTCAGTCCTCCACTGTCCACGAGGCCAGGCGGTCCGGTTCGGGGCTGTGCTGCGACTTCCTGAGGACAGATGTGACTATTGATTGGCTGATGAGGTGTGTTCTAGCCCACCCGGGGGGACAGTGCCAGCCCATCACAGTTGGGGCTGGGGGGAGGGGGGGAAGAAGGGTTGGTTGGGTCTCCAGTGGGGAGCCCAGTCCTCCACCCGGGGAGTAGGAAGTTACATGTTGAGAAGCCTGCTTAGGGGTCACTACTGGGCCAGGTTGGGATCCGTCACTGCTCTAGTTTGTGGACTGTAAGGAGTTGTGCTGAAGTCTAACAGAAATAAGCATCTCTTCACTATATTCATATTCTCTCAAGAGTATAATCTAGTCTTCTAAAGTGCTCAGTAAATGTCACTGATTCTTAATTCCTTCCACTTGCTCAAAACAGAGCCCTAATAGACCCAGGGTTAGGGCATGACACTAACCGTCCTGTCCGCACCAACCTGTCCGTGGGGAGGCGGGGATGGAGCAGGGGGCTGGGGCTCCCAGGATGCAGTTGGGGCTCAGGCTCCTTCCTTGGCCCCTAAGGATACACTCAAATCAGGTCTCAGGGCAATCTCGCTCTGCCCCCCTGCTCAGATTAGGGGGTGCTGCCACCTGTGCCCAGCCCCATCTGTGCCCCCACCCTAGAGCTGGACTGGCCCCTGCAGACTCACACCAGGGGTAGGGGGGAGAAGAGAAAGAGAGAGAGGAGAGAACACACACACACACACTAGAGAGCAAGACAGAGGTGGACAGAGATAGACCAGAGCAGCTGCCACTCACCCACCCGCAGAAGATGAACCCATGGCTGGTCACCCCAGGCAATCGAGGGTTTACCCCCCAGAGACTTAGCCCCTGCCGACCCTCTCCCCAGCACACACACCTATGGTCCCAGGTTCTCACCTCTGAGCCGGATTGTCTGGAAGACTTCTCCGGGGGGGGGCAGAAAGAAGATGGGCTTCCGCCTTTTCTCCTCCTGCAGCCGAGGCTGTGAATACTTACCCAGTGCCAGGCTGGTCTTGCACCCCGCTCCTCCTCCTCCCCTCTCCCCCAGTAGAGCCTGATTGAGGCATCTGACCCCGAATTTGGTCTGACCCCACCTCATTAAGTACCCTCTTGAACAAGGTGGGTATACCAGACAGCCCCTGCCCACTCGGAGCTGACAATCTAAGACACTCGGTCAGTCGATCATATCTGAGCTCTTACGGAACGGTACTGAGCCTTTGGGAGAGTACAATAGGACAATATAACCACTGCAAGCCCTACCCCAGTAAGGTTACCATCTACAGGGGGAAGCATCAGCTTTGGAACAACACCGTACAAGTGCTTCATAAAGTTCAACACTGCATGGCACGCACGACCCCTGCCCTCACCAAGTTTCCAGTCTACAGAACGGGCATTAAAATTGAGTCGCACACAGGTGGAACGGCATAGACGAGGTCGGTACTTGAAGTTGCGCACGCTGAACCCAAGGTAAGCTTGAATCGGCAGTACGAGTAGGAAAAAACAGAGTAAATCGATACGTAGAGTCAAGGGTGGCATTATTACATTAAAACAGCAGGAGTGTTTATCAGATGCTATTAGACGGAACACGGTGCCAAGAGCAAGATGGGGGTGAGACGCCTCAATCGCTAAAGACACCCATTTCACTCAGTTATATTTACCCAGCCCTTATTATCAGACAGAATCCCTGCCTACTATGAGCGTACAGTCTAGAGAGGGAGACAGACATTTAACGTAAATAAACTTCATCCATTTAAGTCGGAGCCGAGATGAGTCGGGGGAGAAATCGTCTGAAAACATTCTGCAGACTAGGTTCCAGCTCAAGGAGAGATTTGCACTTTGTAACTCACTCTCCCAGGTGCTCAATAGGGTGCTCCGCATCTAAGTACTGAATGACTACTGTCGGTGACTCAGCTTCTACTGCTACAACGGCGGCGCTTGTGTTTGCAGTGCTCTGGGTCCGGCCGGCGTATTGAGCGCAGAGCACTGTATTAAGTATTTGGGAGAGTCTAATAGAACACACATTCCCTGCTCACAACCAGCTTACAGTCTACTCCACACGGGTGCAGCCGCTGAAACCCAACTCATTGCTGGGCTTTTGGGGGGGCTGTAATGGAGTCCCACGGGGAAGAAGGGGCAACATGTATCTTGGGGTACAGGTATCGGGAAGCCCAAAAAGAAAGTCTCCAGACGGCGAGCTGAGATCGGCGCAATCCTTCCCCCGAGGGGCGCGTGACGGTATCCCCACCCCACCCCTTCCCCATCGGCGGGTCTCGGTTCCTGCCCCCAGAGGCTCACAGTCTGACGCTCCGATACGGACGCTCCGGGGCCCGACCCACGGCGCCGAATCCACTGAGGATGGAGGAGGTTTCCAGTGGATGGGGGCTGGTTGCGCACCCCCCTTGTGGATGATGGGGCATTGGGGGGACGGCGGCACAATCCTTGCAGAAGCAGTCCCTCATCTCCTTCCACATTCCTGGTGCAGGGTCCCATGTTGAGTTTGTTCAGGGTCACTGGCCTGGGTGATTAAGGTTGAGTGGGAAATACTAGCTAACTGGGGGCTGGTAAGAGCACAGAAGCAGCACATAACAGACACACACAAAAAACACAGACACACAGAGACTGTGAGCATGCATCCCCATGCACCCCACGGTTTTTGCTCCATCCCCCCTCCCCCAAAACCCTCATCTCTGGATCCAGAGCACCAGTTATCTCCCCTGAAGACAGACCTCATAGCATCACAACCCTTCAACTTCCTCCGCTCCAGAGACACTTGCTTGTCTCAACCAAGCAGACGCTTCTCTTCCTGGGTCGCAGACTCATCTCCAAGTTAGAAAAAAACAAAACCTGGGTAGCCCATAGCACGCCCTGCCCCTCTGGGACAGGAGTATTGGAACCAAATCAGAGGCTGGGCCCAACACGGTCAACACACATCAGTGTCCGATTTTCTACCTACCCCAGCACTTCCAACAGAGCTTGAACACATAGTAAGCACTTGAACGATACCATCATCGCCACATCAGCATTATGGACAAGTCAGTGGTATCAAACACTCCCCATACCACCCTCAGCCCTCTCCATGGCCCACACATAAAAAAATGCAGTTGACAGTGACTATCCAACCGTGGCCATTCCCCCCTACTCCCCCATCACAAACCCACGCATTTCCACACAACTCCAGCTTTCTACACCACCTCCTGGATAAATTGGTACAGTAGATATCACTTAACCCAACACAAGATTATCAACCCAAACCACTGATATGAACACACACACACACACCCAAACACAATATTTCTGGAGCACTTACTTTGTGCCCATCACTGGATGAGAGAAGCAGCATGGTGTAGTGGGTACAGTACAGGCCTGGGAGTCAGAAGAAGGTCATGCCATTTGACTGCTGCAGGACTTTCGGCAAGTCACTTGACTGGGCCTCCGTTCATTCATCTGTAAAGTGGGAATTGAGAATGTGAGCCCCATGAGGGACAGGGACCGGGCTCAACCCCATTTGCTTGTATCCATTCCAGTGTTTAGTACAGTGCCTGGCACATAATGAGCACTTACCACCACAGTTATTAATACTCCTAAGCACTTGGGTGAGTATACTATAACTCCCCACCGCAGCCCCCTCCCCCACCTCCCAAGTGTCACCATCACCCTTTCAGTCAATTATCCCAGACTTTGGTCTCCCCTCCCCACCACTCAACTTCAAATCCTTGAGCCCAGCCCATTCCTCCACCACCCCCAACACCATAATCCATAAAGTGTCCAAATAACCCAACCTTAACCACCCAAGTCATTTCTGAGTCACCCATAGAAAACCAACTTCCCCCCCAACCCCACAAGCCACCCCATCCCCACTCTAGTCAACCAGTAACCCAGCCCTAAATTGCCCCCTTAAAGCATCAACCCAAATCCTTCCTGAGCCGTCAGAAACCAACCCATCTCCCCCATCTCCTTCAGCACCTCCAATTCAATAAGCATCAACTATCAGAACTAAACAAAAAAGATAACCAAGGGGGCGACACAGGCCCTGCTTACCAAATCTCCAGAGCGGCATACTCCATCTCCTCTCCACAGCCTATAGGAAGTAATGCCCACCGGCCCTCCATGGGGCAGGGAGAAGTGCAGCAGCCTCTGGGTCTTTAAAGGGGCACTGCTACTTGCCCCATTGAAGGGCACCTAATGGAGAGACTGGGTTTCTGAGGGTGGGGCTGTAGGATTAGGGGGTAAAAAAAAAAAAAAAAAAAAAGGAAGAAGGTTATTAAGGAGAAGGATTTGCAGCTGCCCATTGTTAAAAGAAACTGAAAAACATCCTTATAGACCTCTGTAACCCATTCACAGACTTCAGATCCAGTTCTTTCTCAGCACTTAATGTAGAGCTTAGTACTCAGGAGGATATTCAATACATGAGAATTGAGCAGCATGACAAGGTCAAGCGCTTAGTACAGTGCTCTGCACATAGTAAGTGCTCAATGCTATTGAATGAATGATAGAACATAGGCCTGGGGGACCAGGGACTGTGTCCAACCCAGTGTGCTCATATCCACTCCAGTGCTGAGTACAGTGCCTGGCACGTGGTAAGCACTTAAAGACCACAATTATTATTAGTACTAAGCCCTTGGGGGAGTACACTACAACTCCCAACTGCAGCCCCCCACCCCCGCCCTCAAGGTGTCACTACCATTATTTCGGTCACTTATTCCAGACTTGGGTCTCCCCTCTGCCCACCTCCACTTCAAACCCTCAAAACCAGCCCATTCCTCAACCCCTTCAGTCACCATAATCAGTCAAGTTACCAAGTCACAGCTGAACGGAAGATAAGCTAATCACGGGGGCAACCACAGACCCTGCACACCACATCCCCAGTAGGGCATATTCCATCTCTTCTCCACAGCCTACAGGAAGTAGCACCCTTGGAAGATGGCCAGAAACCTCTAGGCTTTTAAAGGAGCAAGGCCACTTGCCCCATTGAAGGGCACATAGGAGAGAAACTGGGCTTCTGGGGGTTGGGTTAGAGGATCAGGGAAGAAAAAGGCAGAAAGTCATAAAGAAGAAGGATCTGCCATTGCCCCTTCAGCACTTTTAACAGTGCTTGGCACATAGTAAGCACTCAGTGCCATAATTATTTTGAAAGGATCTGGAAAAACATCTTTAATTATGGACACCTGCAACCCATTCACATACCCCTTGAGAATTGGATCTAATTCCCATCCATTGTTTTCCCAGCACTTAGAATAGTGCTTGACACCAAAGAAGATATTCACTCAATAATAATAATGTTGGTATTTGTTAAGCACTTACTACGTGCAGAGCACTGTTCTAAGCACTGGGGTAGACACAGGGTCATCGGGTTGTCCCACGTGAGGCTCACAGTTAATCCCCACTTTACAGATGAGGGGACTGAGGCCCAGAGAAGTTAAGTGACTTGCCCACAGTCACACAGCTGACAAGTAGCAGAGCCAGGAGTCAAACCCATGACCTCTGACTCCAAAGCCAACCAGAATGCGGTAAATAGAGCACCGGCCTAGGAGTCAGAGGGCCATGGATTCTAATTGCTGATCCACCATTTGACTACTGTTGGACCTTGGGAAAATCACCTCACTTCTGTGGGCCTCAGTTACCTCATCTATGAAATGGGAATGGAGACTATGAGCCCCCCATGGGACAGGGACTGTGCCCAACCCACTTTGCTTGGATCCACTCCAGGGCTTAATACAGTGCCTGGCCCATCATAAGCACTTAACCCATACCACAATTATGAAGATTACTAAGCACTTGGGTGAGTACAAAATAACTCCAAACTGCAGTCCCCTCCTTAACAGTGGAGGCCTCACTACCACTCTTTCAGTCAATTATCACCCCCTTGGGCATCCCCTCTGCAGCCCTCAACTTCAAACCCTTGAGCCCAGCCCATTCCTCCACCCCTTCAGTCACCCTTATCCATAAAGTCACCAAGTCACAACTGAAGGAGAAATAAGCTAATCAAAGGAACATCCACAGACCCTGCTCATCACCACCCCCAGAGAAACAGCCTCCATCTCTTCTCCACAGCTTACAGGAAGAAGCACCCAGGAGCCCTACATAGGAGAGAGAAAAGCCCACCCCCTTCTGGGGCTTTAAAGGGGCAGTGCCACTTGCCCCCACTGAAAGGCACCTATTGGTTTCTGAGGGTGGGGCTTTAGGAGCAGGAAAGGAAGAGGCAGAAGCCTATTAAGGAGAAGGGGTTTTGCAGCTGCCCATGGTTAAAAGGATCTGGAAAAACATCCTTAATTATAGACCCCTGCAACCCGCTCGTTTACTCCTTGAGGATGGGGTTTAATTCTCATCCACTGTTTTCTCAGTGCTCAGGACAGTGCTTTGCACCCAGGAGGAAATTCAATAAATAAAAATTGAAGAGCATAATGCTGTGGATAGAGCACGGGAGTCAGAAGCTCATGGATTCTAATCACTGCTCCACCCCTTGTCTACTGTTTGACCTTGGGAAAGTCATTTCACTTCTCTGGGCCTCAGTTACCCCTTCTGTTAAAAGGGGTATCGGGATTGTGAGCTCCACGTGGGACAGGGATTGAGTCAAACCCGATTCGCTTGTATCCACCCCGGCCCTCAGTACAGCGCACGTCATTATTAAGAATGCACGAATCAATCAATGAATGAACTCAAGCTCTTCCCAGAAACTCTCCCTCCTCCCCCCACGTCCCCACTGTTCCCTCCACTCTCTCTCCTTGTTTTCTTTTTAATGGTGTTTGTTTAGCACTTTCTATGTGCCTCGATGACTTCCAGACCCAGGCCCTTTCCATTAGGTCGTGCTGCTTCTCTCCTTCCCGCTTCTGTGCCGTTCAGCTTCCAGAGAAGGACTGTTGGCATAAGAAGTAGGTAAGAGGAGCCAACTTTGGGAGTGAGAGGACCCGCGTTCCGCCCGCTTTCAGCGGCTCTCCGTCAGCTAAGGAATTTAAACCGAATGGGCCCAGAGTTTACAGAGTCGATGGATCTAAGGTGGAATGTAACCTCACGATGGTGAGTCTTTCACTTCCACACAGCCAAGGGCAACAATCATTCAATCATATTTATCGAGTGCTTACTGTGTGCGGAGCACTGTACTAAACGCTTGGGAGAGGACCATATAGCATTATTAACAGACACATTCCCTGCCCACAGTGAGCTTACGTTCTCGAGGGGGAGACGCACATTAATATAAATAAATAAGTTACAGATATGGACGTGAGTGCTGTGGGGTTGGGAGGGAGGATGAATAAACAGAGCAAGTCAGAGGGAGGCAGAAGGGAGTGGAGAAAAGGAGAACTTTGGGAAGGCCTTTTGGAGGAGGTGTGCCTTTAATAAGGCTTTGAAGCGGGGAAGAGTAACTGTCTGTCGATATCGAGTGGGAGGGCATTCCAGGCCAGAAGCAGGACTTGGGCAAGAGGTCGTCGGCGAGATAGACGAGATCGAGGTACAGTGCGTAGGTTGGCATTAGAGGAGCAAAGGGTGCAGGTTGGGTTGTGGTGGGAAAATAGAGAGGCGAGGTAGGAGGGGGTGAGGGATTGAGTGATTTGAAACCCACAGTGAGAAGTTTTTGTTTGATGTGGAGGTGGACGGACATCCACTGGAGGTTCCGAGCAGCTGGGTGACGTGTGCTGAACGGTTCTGTAGAAAAACGCTCAGGGCAGGGAATGAAGTATGGACTGGAATCGGGGAGAGACGGGAAGCGGGGAGGTCGGCAAGGAGACTGATGCTGCAATCAAGACGGGATAGGATGAGTGCTTGGATTAATATGGTAGCAGAGATGATGCAGAGTGGAGGGCAGATAGAGGAAAAAGGGTCTCCTTCAGTCTTTCAATGATAATAATGTTGGCATTTGTTAAGCGCTTACTATGTGCAGAGTGCTGTTCTAAACTTGGGGTAGATACGAGGTAATCACGTGAGGCTCACAGTCTTCATCCCCATTTTGCAGATCACTGAAGCACCGAGAAGTTAAGTGACTTGCCCATGGTCACCCAGCTGGCAAGTGGCAGAGCTGGAATTCGAACCCATAAAAGAGGGGCAGGGAACGTGTCTGTTAATTCTGTTACATTGTCCTCTTCCGAGTGCTTAGTACAGTGCTCTGCACAGAGCAAGCGCTCCATAAATACCACTGATTGATTTCAAGCCGCTAAACAATTTCATCCAGTACCAAGTGTGCTCTGAGAAGAGGTTGCAGAAACACACAACGTACCAGTAGTTTCTTGGTTGGGGAGGTGGTGGCCTCTGAATAGTAATAAAAATAATAGTGGGATTTGTTAAGCACGCTTCTGTGTATCAGACACTGTAATAAGCGCAAGGGTGTATACGAGCAAATCGTGTTGGGCAAAGTCCCTGTCCCACGTGGGGCTCACGGTCTTGATCCCCATTTTACAAATGAGGGAACTGAGGCCCAGAGGAGTGAAGTGATTTGCCCACGGTCACGCAGCAGGCGAGCGGCAGAGCCGAGATGAGAACTTAAATTCATTCTAATTACCAGGTCCGGGCTCTAGCCACTAGGCCGTGCAGCTTCTCATCACCTCATTGCCTCCTGGATCCACTCTCACTCACAGCCCTAATGAGGGTCCCAGGGTTGGCAAAGACACTTGGAAGATTGGCTTTTTTGAACCTCTCGATGTAGATCCTTTTCTTTCCACTCATTCTTCAGCGTACCATTATTTTATCCAAATTCACCCTTCATCTGTGCGCCACATTTTAGGGAGGTGGAATTTAGGGGAATTGGGGGAATTCTATGGCTCTTTTAAGGCACATCTCCTCGGAGAGGTCTTCCCTGACTAAACCCTCATTTCCTCTTCTCCCACTCCCTTCTGCGTCACCCTGACTTGCTCCTTTTATTCACCCCCTCCCTCGGCCCCACAGCACTTTTGCCCCTAGCTCTAATTTATTTATATTAATATCGGTCTCCCCCTCTAGACTGTAAGCTCAGTGTGGGAAGGGAATGTCTCAACCGGTTCTGTTGTATCGTCTTTGTACTTTGTACTTTGGATGTATCTGTTGTATCTATAGAGAAGCAGCGTGGCGCAGTGGAAAGAGCACGGGCTTTGGAGTCAGGGCTCATGAGTTCGAATCCCAGCTCTGCCACTTGTCAGCTGTGTGACTGTGGGAAAGTCACTTAACTTCTCTGTGCCTCAGTTCCCTCATCTGTAAAATGGGGATTAAGACTGTGAGCCCCACGTGGGACAACCTGATTCCCCTGTGTTTACCTCAGCGCTTAGAACAGTGCTCTGCACATAGTAAGCGCTTAACAAATACCAACATTATTATTATTATTGTCTTCTTACAAGTGGTTAGTACAGTGCTCTGCACACAGTAGGCACTAAATAAATACCACTGATTGATTGACTGGCTTTAGATTGAAAACCCGGGGCCTGGACAAAACTCCATGATGCTTTCTCGTGCAGCCAACCAAAAGCCCAGTGGAGGGGAACAGATTCTGGAGTCCCAAGTGGGACAGAAACTTTGTCTGAGGTGATTGTCTTCGAAAGGTCGATCTACGGTATTGACTGAGCGCTCACTGTGTGCAGAACCCTGTACTGAGCGCTAGGGAGAGAACAATAATACAGAGTTGGTAGACACATTTCAATCAGTAGTATTTAAGTGCTTACAGTGAACGGAGCACTGTTCTAAACACTTGGGAGAGGACAATACTACAGAACTGGTTGAGACATTCCCTGGCCACAGGGAGTTTACAGTTTAGAGGAGGAGACAGACATTAATATAAAACAATTAATTACGGATCTGTGCTTAAGTGCTGTGGGACTGAGGGAGGGGTGAATAAAAGGTGCAACTCCAAGTGTGAGGCAGAAGAAAATCTTCTATCTTCTCCAGTGCTTGGTGCAGTTTTTAGGCACAAACAAAGTGCTGAATAATTACCATCATTACTGTACACAGAGAAGCAGTGCGGCTCAGTGGAAAGACCCCGAGCTTGGAAGTCAGAGGTCATGGGTTCGAATCCTGCCTCTGCCACTTGTCAGCTGTGTGACTGTGGGCAAGTCACTTGACTTCTCAGTGCCTGAGTTACCTCATCTGTAAAATGGGGATTCACTGTGAGCCCCACGTGGGACAACCTGAGTACCCTGTATCTACCCCAGCGCTTAGAACGGTGCTAAGTAAGCGCTTAGCAAATATCAACATTATTATTACACACCTTGCTTCTGTTGCAAGCACATGGGACAACTGTGGGGAGTGAGAACACACACACGCACATAGCCCCCCTCCCCACCCCCAACCCCTTTCATGAAGCACTAAATTGCTCATCTTAAATTCCACTTCTTCCTTCTGCTTATAAGGTATCTTAGTGTCTATTTTCCCAACTAGATTGTGAGCTCCATGTGAGCAGGAATTGTATCTGCTAATTTTATTGTGCTTTCTCAATCAATCAGTGGTATTTATCGAGCACTTCCTAGGGGCAGAGCACAGTACTAAGCATTTAGGAGAGGACAATAATGCAGAATTAGCAGACACATTCCCACCCATAATGAGCTCCCAAGCACTTGGTACTGTGTTGGGTAAATTCTACTGTAGACTGTGTTCTGTTAAACTCTCTCATGCTCTTAGTACAGCGCTCGTCACATAGTAAGTGCTATGTAAAAACCACTGACTGATAGACTGATTAATGACAGGCCAGGCATGTTCATGGGCTTGAGCTGGGACCGACATCCCAGTGATCAATTATCAGTTTGGAAATGCCTGGATTGGTTTCAGTTCAGTGCCAAGAGCACTTGGGTCTTTCAGCTGGCTCCTTGATGTTTTCAAACCTTCCCAGGTGAACAAAACCTACTTTCTGTGGAATGAGTTGAGTCACTTAGAGAGATAGCAACTTATCCATAAATTGCAGATCCGAAGGCCCATAATGAGGTACAAGATCAAAGGGGAATGTAGGGTGGGCTCTAATAATAAAAGGATATTAGATGAAGCCTACACTAGCAAATCGTACACACCGAAGGGCAGAAAAAAAAAACTCCTTGCCTTTAAGGAGTCAGGTAATTCCAGTCCAGGTAATTTAATTTTTTGGCCCTCAGTTAGTGCAATTATTTGCGGGTTCACCTTCCACTAAGGACACTAAAACAAGATTGAGATTCTCTGAAATCTGGGTGAAACAGCCCTCTTCCTATCATTCAATCGTATTTATGGAATGCTTACTGTGGGCAGAGCACTGTACTCAACGCCTATTTCCCCCATCATCCCCCCTCTTTGGGGAGTGGGAGTTGGTGGGGAAGGGGAAATGTAACCTTGTCTCTGATACCTAGAAGCAGCGTGGACTAGGGGACTGAGACCGGACCGGGAATCAAAAGGACCCGGGTTGTAATCCCGGCTCCTGGGAGTCAGTGCCGGGGATGAATTATTACCTTGTCTCTGATCAAGAGAAGCAACGTGGCCTACTGGACAGAGTCCAGGTCTGGGAATCAGAAGGCCCAGCTCTGCCAACTGCTTGCCATGTGACCTTGAGCAAGTCACTTCACTTTTCCGGGCTTCCATTTCCTCAACTGGAAAATGGAAACTCTTTTTTCCCCTCAAACCAAAACTGTGAGCCCCATGTGGGACAGGGACTATCTGACCAAATTAACCTGTTCCCAGCACTTAGTACGGTGCTTGGCGCACAGTAGGTGCTTAACGAATACCATCAAAAAAGGAAAAAAAGATAAATACCCATCCCGCTCCAGGTGCTGGCCATCTTGATGGATGAGTTCATGGATGTCGAGATCTTCTGTAATGTGCTGGAGGCAGCCAATAAACAGGAAATATTTGTCTACATCCTTCTTGACCAAAGTGGAGTGAAGTAGTTGAGGGCAACAGGGCTCAGATCCTGGACATCCACCTCAAGGTGGGCAGGGCAGCCTGAGGCTGCTGAGGCCTGTCCCCAGTTCTGAGCCTGGCACTTCCACTTTCAATTTTTATAGTATTTAAGCGCTTACTATGTGCCAGACACTGTTCTACACACTGGGGAAGATACAGCTCATCAAGTTGGACACAGTCCCTGTCCCACGTGGAGCTAACAGTTTTCATTCCTGTTCTACAAATTAGGTAACTGAAGCCCAGAGAAGTGAACTGACTTGCCCAACTTCACATAGCAGACAAGCAGCAGAGGGGGCATTAGAACCCAGGTCCTTCTGATCCCAGGCCTGGGCTCTAACAGCTTTCTCCCTCCATCTTATCCTTATTTTCCTCTCCCTACATCCCAGTTTGCGTGTTTCATTCTTCTCAAGTAGGTGGCTTCAAGAGAAGCAGTGTGGCCTGTTGGATAGAGCGCAGATCTGAGTTCTAGTCCTAGCTCTGCCACTTGTCTGCTTTGTGCCTTTGGGCAAATCATTTTACTTCTCTGTGCCTCAGTTCCCTCATCTGTATAAAATCGATCCATCGTATTTATTAAGCGCTTACTGTGTAAAATGGGGATGAAGACTGTGAGCCCCGCTTAGGACATGGACTGTGTCCAACCTGATTAGCTTGTACCTACTCCGGTGCTTAGTTCAGTGCCTGGAACATAGTAAGAGCTTAACAAATTCCACATGTTGTTCTGCAGAGGCTATCTCCTGAGGAGAAAACTCAGGAAGCTTCTTCCAAGAGGCCTTCCCAGATAAGCTCTCATTTCCTCTTCTCCCACTCCCTTCTGTGTCACCCTGATTTGCTCCCATTATTCATCCCCCATTAGTCCAATGGCACTTATGTACATATCCATAATTTATCAATTTATATTACTGTTTGTCTCCCCCACTAGTCTGTAATTTCACTGTGGGCAGGGTACATGTCTATCGATTTTGTTCTGGTGAACTCTCCCAAGTGCTTAGTACAGTGCTCTGCACACAGCAAGTGCTCAATAAATACTATTGATTGATTGAACTGCAAGAAAACAAGATTCTCCATCATTACCCGTTCCTCCCTGGAGACAGAATGTTTCTAACCAGAATGTGGCAGGAGAGGTGTACCGGGAAAAATCGAGCAGGAAATTCTCCAGGCAAATCCAAAAGTTCATCATCTCGGACTGGAATTACGGCTCGTCTGGATTCTACGGGTGACCCATCCGACGCCTTGTGCCTCTGCCGGGGGGGAGGCTGGAGAGTGGCTGTGTGTTCATTCAACTGTATGTATTGAGCACCTATTGGGTGCAGAACTCTGTACTAGGTGCTTGGGAGAGTACCACAGAACAGTAAGCAGACACATTCCCTGCCCACAACAAGTTGACAGTCTTGGAGCGAGCACTCTGTGGGCACTTAGGAGGCACATGATGAAAGGAACAGACAGTCCCTCAGCAGCTCACAGTCTAATAGGAGAGTCAGGCAAGTGAACAAAAAGCGCGAACATCCCAGAGAGGGCAAGGAAAAAGAACAACATGGATAAAAACTGGTCATTCACGAATATACTCTGGGGATCATGAATAATGGAAGAACCCTTAGCAAGGTCACCGATTATAGCAGAAGACAGGATATTCTGCTAATCAGGGACTCAAAAGCAGGGACTCACTTCCAAGCATTTTGAATATTCTAAAATCATTTTAGAAGTCAAAAAAGAGGCCATCCAGGATCACTCATTGTCCTAGCAATTGTTGTTTTTATCTCTACTTGGATGCGTGCTAGCTTCAGAATAGAAGTGCTTCTATTATCAATATCAATTCATTCAATAGTATTTATTGAGCGCTTACTATGTGCAGAGCACTGTACTAAGCGCTTGGAATGAACAAGTCGGCAACAGATAGAGACAGTCCCTGCCGTTTGACGGGCTTACAGTCTAATCGGGGGAGACGGACAGACAAGAACAATGGCACTAAACAGCGTCAAGGGGAAGAACATCTCGTAAAAACAATGGCAACTAAATAGAATCGAGGCGATGTACAATTCATTAACAAAATAAATAGGGTAACGGAAATATATACAGTTGAGCGGACAAGTGCAGTGCTGTGGGGATGGGAAGGGAGAGGTGGAGGAGCAGAGGGAAAAGGGGAAAATGAGGCTTTAGCTGCGGAGAGGTAAAGGGGGGATGGCAGAGGGAGTAGAGGGGGAAGAGGAGCTCAGTCTGGGAACGCCTCTTGGAGGAGGTGATTTTTAAGTAGGGTTTTGAAGAGGGAAAGAGAATCAGTTTGGCGGAGGGGAGGAGGGAGGGCGTTCCGGGACCGCGGGAGGACGTGACCCAGGGGTCGACGGCGGGATAGGCGAGACCGAGGGACGGTGAGGAGGTGGGCGGCGGAGGAGCGGAGCGTGCGGGGTGGGCGGTAGAAAGAGAGAAGGGAGGAGAGGTAGGAAGGGGCAAGGTGATGGAGAGCCTTGAAGCCTAGAGTGAGGAGTTTTTGTTTGGAGCGGAGGTCGATGGGCAACCACTGGAGTTGTTTAAGAAGGGGAGTGACATGCCCAGATCGTTTCTGCAGGAAGATGAGCTGGGCAGCGGAGTGAAGAATAGACCGGAGCGGGGCGAGAGAGGAGGAAGGGAGGTCAGAGAGAAGGCTGACACAGTAGTCTAGCCGGGATATAACGAGAGCCCGTAATAGTAAGGTAGCCGTTTGGGTGGAGAGGAAAGGGCGGATCTTGGCGATATTGTAGAGGTGAAACCGGCAGGTCTTAAATATCAATCAATCATTGATGATATTAATCATTAATGTGTGCACTTAATAATAATAACTGTGGTATTGGTTAAGCGATTACTGTGTGCCAGGCACCTGTACTAAGCGCTGGGGTGGATACAAGCAAAAAGGGCAAAGCGGGGAGGAGGATAGAGACAGTCAGTCAATCAGTAATATTCATTGAGTGCTTACCGTGTGTGGAGCACTGTACTCAGAGTTTGGGAGAGTACAACATAACAGTAAACAATCCCTGTCCCATGTGGGGCTCACAGGCTCAAGTCCCATTTTACAGATGAAGGAACTGAGGCCCAGAGAAGTGAAGTGACTGGCCCAAGTTCACACAACGGTCATTCATTCAATAGTACTTATTGAGCGCTTACTGTGTGCAGAGCACTGTACTAAATGCTTGAAATGTACAATTCAGCAACAGATAGAGACAATCCCTGCCCAAAGACTGGCTCACTGTCCAAAATGGGGGAGACAGACAGCAAAGCAAAACAGAACAAAACAAAAACAAGACAACATCATCAAGATTAATAGAATCAAGGAGATGTACACCTCACTAACAAAATAAATAAGGTAATAAATAATATATACAAATGAGCACAGTGCTGAGAGGGGAAGGGGGAAGGGGGAGGAGCAGCAGAGGGAAAGGGGGCTCAGTCTGGGAAGGCTTCTTGGAGGAGGTGAGCTCTCAGTAGGACTTTGAAGAGGGGAAGGGAGTTAGTTTGGCGGATATGAGGAGGGAGGGCATTCCAGGACAGAGGTAGGACGTGGGCCAGGGGCCGACAGCAGAATAGGCATGAACGGGGGACAGTGAGGAGGTAAGCGGTAGAGGAGCAGAGTGTACGGGGTGGGCATTAGAAAGAGAGAAGGGAGGTGAGGTAGGAGGGGGCAAGGTGATGGAGAGCTTTGAAGCCAAGAGTGAGGAGTTTTCGCTTCGTGCAAAGGTTGATAGGCAAGAGGGGTTGACATGCCCAGAGCGTTTCTGTAGGAAGATGATCCGGGCTGTGGAATGAAGAATAGACTGGAGTAGAGAGAGACAGGAGGAAGGGAGATCAGAGAGAAGGCTGACACAATAATCCAGTCGTTATGAGAGCTTATACCAGCACGGTAGCAGTTTGGTTGGAGAGGAAAGGGCGGATCTTGGCGATATCGTGAAGGTGAGACCGGCAGGTGTTGGTGATGGATTGGATGTGAGGGGTGAATGAGACAGCAAGTAGAGAGAAGTAGACCAAATCCCACTGCCCCGCTGGCAGTCAGGGTCTCCACCCTCCTGGTGCCCCTCCACCACCATTTCAGACGCACTGTTGTATGTATGCTAAACGAACTCTCTTCCCCTCTTCAGAGTCTTGAGAGCTCACCTTCTCCAAAAGGCCTTCCCAGACTGAGCTCCCCCCTTCTCCCTCTGCTCCCCCGCCACCCTCTGCTCCTCCCCTTTCCCCCTTCACCTCCCCTCAGCTGAGCCCCCTTCCCCTCTGCTCCCCCTCCCATTCATTCATTCATTCAATAGTATTTATTGAGCGCTTACTATGTGCAGAGCACTGTACTAAGCGCTTGGCACTGTACTAAGCCTCCCCTTCCCCTCAGCACTGTCCTCACTTGAATATATTATTTATTACCCTATTTATTCTGTTAATGAAATGTTCATCCCCTTGATTCTATTTATCATGATAATGTTGTCTTGTTGTTTTGTTCTGTTTTGCTTTGCTGTCTGTCTCCCCCTATTAGACTGTGAACCCATCCCTGGGCAGGGATCGTCTCTGTTGCTGAATTGTCCATTCCAAGCGCTTAGTACGGTGCTCTGCACATAGTAAGTGCTCAATAAAAACTATTACAGAGAAGCAGCGTGGCTCAGTGGAAAGAGCCCGGGCTTGGGAGTCAGAGGTCATGGGTTCGAATTCCACTCGTCAGCTGTGTGACTGTGGGCAAGTCGCTTCACTTCTCTGTGCCTCAGTTCCCTCATCTGTAAAATGGGGATGAAGACTGTGAGCCTCACTTGGGACAATCTCATTCCCCTGTATCTCCCCCAGCGCTTAGAACAGTGCTCTGCACATAGTAAGCGCTTAACAAATACCAACATTATTACTATTGAATGAAGGAACGAATTTCAGCCGCCCACAGGGCCCACGCTCCCGGAAACCGGCCGGGTCCTCTGGGGGACCCCAGTCGGCCCCCCGTCATCCGCAGGCCATCGTCTCCCAGTTCCAGGCGGCGGATGGAAGTCTGACGGGAGGCCGGCTGGCAGAGGTAGGGGCACGCGGTGCTGTGCCAGCTGCACCCAGAGCAGGTCCGGACCCTGTCTGTGGAGGCCCCGCGGTGAGGGGAGACCCCGCCCAGTGCACCCCTGCTCTGGTTCCCCTGCCTCCTAACGGGACGGGCCAGCAGGGAGACAGGGGCATGGCTGAGGTGACCTCCCCAGGGATGGGGAATTCACCCCCATCAGAGAGACCTGCCGACTTAGCTCCCTGTGGTGGGGAGGGGACCTGCGGACAGGTCTGGGCCCCACCTCCTGCACTCCCCCTCCACCCCCGGCCCTGTCCGCTTAGACCCCGAGGGCTCCGTCCTCTAGGCAGGTGGGGGAGTTGGACCCGAGTCGGTGCCCGGGGTCCCTGAAGGACGAGCTGTTCGCCATGGCTACGTGGCCATAGAGAAGCAGCGTGGCTCCGTGGAAAGAGCACGGCCTTAGGAGTCGGAGATCCTGGCTCTGCCACTGGTCAGCTGTGTGACTGTGGGCGAGTCACTTAATAATAATAATAATGTTGGTATTTGTTAAGCGCTTACTATGTGCCGAGCACTGTTCTAAGCGCTGGGGTAGACATAGGGGAATCAGGTTGTCCCACGTGGGGCTCACAGTCTTAATCCCCATTTTACAGATGAGGGAACTGAGGCACAGAGAAGTTAAGTGACTTGCCCACAGTCACACAGCCGACAAGTGGCAGAGCTGGGATTCGAACTCATGAGTCCTGACTCCAAAGCCCATGCTCTTTCCACTGAGCCACGCTGCTTCTCCACTTCACTTCTCTGGGTCTCAGTTACCTCATCTGGAAAATGGGGATTAGAACTGTGAGCCCCAGGTGGGGCAACCTGATCACCTTGTATCTACCCAGCGCTTAGAACAGTGCTCGGCACATAGTGAGCGCTTAACAAATACCAACATTATTATGGCTACCGCCACCCCCGCCTCCCAAGGGGCTCCCGGCTCCCGCTGTACCTGGATTCGGCCTTTCCTAGGTAGGGTCCGGTGACATCTCCTGACCTCACCTAGCCCTGTCTGACCCTGTCCCCTCCCTGCCCACTCCTTCCCCAGCCCATCTCCTGATGTCACCCAGCCCTGTCTGCCCCCGCCCCTCTTTGCCAAGCCTCCCCCTCCCCCAGTCCAGTCAGTCAATCAATAGTATTGAGCACTTTCTGTGCGCGGAGCACTGTACTAAGCGCTCGGGAAAGTACGATGCAACAGAATTAGCAAACACGTTGCCTGCCGTAATGAGTTTGCAGTGTAGAGGGACAGTGCACCAACCAGTCCTATGCTTCCACTCCCCGACTCCACCCCTCCCCACCAAGCCCCACCACTCCATTCCCTCCACTCCCACCCAGCCCAATCAAACCATCAATCACCATCATCATCAGTGGTATGTATTGAACACTTATTGTGTGCAGAGCGCTGTACTAAGTACTTGGGAGAGTTTACATTGTATGGGGGAGAGAGAAAGTAAAACAGTAAACAGTAGAGAAGGTGGCTTAGAGGATAGGGCGTGATCCTAGGAGTCAGAAGGACCTGGGTTCTAATCCTGGCTTGGCCACCTGTCTGCTGTGTTAACCTGGGCAAGTCATTTAACTTTTCTGGGCCTCAGTTGCCTCATCTGTAAAATGGGGATTAAGAGTGTGAGCCCCATGTGGGACAGGG
Organism: Ornithorhynchus anatinus; assembly: GCF_004115215.2. Classification (NCBI taxonomy): domain Eukaryota; kingdom Metazoa; phylum Chordata; class Mammalia; order Monotremata; family Ornithorhynchidae; genus Ornithorhynchus; species Ornithorhynchus anatinus. The sequence continues at coordinate 63,637,807 of NC_041729.1, read as the reverse complement.
TTAATTTATATCTACCCCAGTGCTTAGGATAGTGCTTGGCAAATAGTAAGCGCTTACAAAGTACTATTATCGTTGTTATTTTTAGTAGTAGTAGTAATAATAAAATCAATGACGGCTGGTTGTGTACATAAGTGCTGTGGGGTCAGGAAGAGTCAATATCAGAGTGCTTAAAGGGAGAAGGCCCCACAGTCAAGGCTACTTGGAAGGGAGGTGAGAGGATAGTCAGGGAAGGCCAGCCCCAATGCTTGGCACATAGTAAGCGTGGTACAGTGGAAAGAGCCCGGGCTTGGGAGGCAGAGTTCATGGGTTCGAATCCCGGCTCCGCCGCTTGCCAGCTGTGTGACTTTGGGCAAGTCACTTAACTTCTCTGTGCCTCAGTTACCTCATCTGTAAAATGGGGATTAAAACTGTGAGCCCCACGTGGGACAACCTGATCGCCTTGTAACCCCCAGCGCTTAGAACAGTGCTTTGCACATAGTAAGCGCTTAAAAAATACCACCATTTTTAACAAATACCATCACTACTATTATCTCCCCACGCCCCTCTCCCTCCCAATACCACCAGCTCCTCCCACCCCCAAACCCACCTGACCCAGAAATACCACTAAAACCCACCAGTTCTCACTTCCCTGGGCCCCTACTCCTACAGGCCCCAGTCCTGCCGCGGCTGCTCCCGTTTCTCTGGCTGGTGGCTCCAGTCCGGGGGGTGAAGGCTGCTTTCCTCCTGACTCACAGGGACTCCGTCTGGCAGACCTGAAGAACCTGATCCAGGCCAAGGTGTCCGTGGTCATCAGCACCTTCCTGACCCTGAACCCCAAGCAGCTGGAGGTGGGGCCACAGACCCAAGAAGGGGACAGGCTGGTGGGGGCGGGAACACTGGGCTCTGTCAGCTGAGAAATGGAGCCAGGGAACCGGTCTGAACAGCCATGGGCGAAGTTTAGGTCAGAGATGCGGGGGGGACTTCCTGACTCCTTTCCCCTCCATCCCCCCAGCCACCAGCCCAGGGAAGGACTGGTGAGGTGGAAGGTGTTGGCCTGAATTGGGATGGAGTATAACCTAGGCGGGAGGGGAGGTGTTCAAGAACGGGCTGGGGGCGGGGGGGGGGTCTCACCCACTCCTGTGCCGGTCGGCAGAATGCCAGCGTCGCCCTGGTGGTTGCCCTGCTGGGGCCCAATGTGGCCGACCTGCAGAAGGCCCGGGACCACCCGTGGAGAGGTTCCGACTGCAGCAGTGGGACCAGGTGGCCCCGGACCGGCTTGGGCTCGGCCTCCGCTCCGGCCCACTCTCGCCCAACCCGGCTCCCGCCCCCACCCACCCCACGCCCCTGGGACACATCCACTTGGAGCTGATCGGGCCGGTGGGGGCCGCATCCCCCGGGGAGGGGCCTGGCTGGCCCTAACGTCCTTCCGCTCCCTCGTGCAGGAAATGGAGCCAGCCGCCTGCCCGTCCTGCCTCCTGTCCTGCTGCCCATGGTCTTCTGGCTGTGGCCGCTCCTCTGATGCTCTGGGCCAGCGCTTCCTCCCCTCCAGCCGCTCCACCCCAGATCAAACGCCACCCAGACGCCGGGCGCTGCTCAGGGATCAGAAGCGGGAGCCCCTGCTGCCTTGTCTCCAGTTTCCACTGCAGCTGCAACAACAGCCCTCAGGCCACTGCCCCGGGTTTCCTCTCCCAGTGGAGAGGCCCTCGGGGAAGCTGGGCCCACCAGACTCCTCTCTCCACACCCACACTCTTACCCCACCCCCCAACTCCACTATGACTGCCAGCCTGGCCATCAGGCCCACCTGGGCACGGCCGGACAAGGTGCAGGCCAGGCAAGTGGGGTGGCCAGCCCAGTGGGCGGTTGGGCAGGGAGTAGGCCGGGAGGGAGGCGGTGGCGGAGGCCAAGCACAGCCTGGCTCTGGGCAACACCTGCTCTCCCCAAACATGCGTGGAATGTTTCCTACCCGCGTCCAGCCGGGCAGGATGATCCAGGGGATTGCCTCACTGCGGGGGGATGGTCCGAGCCGGCCCTGCCCCGCAACACGTCGCTGTGTGACCTCCAACCGGTGCCTCGCCTGCTCTGGGCTTATTTTTTCCCCAACACCCCGAGCCGGCAAGAGAAGCCTGACATGGGTGGCGGTATGGGTTTTGGGCCCTAGGTAGGGCCCAGCTGACTCTGGACCCAGAACCTGCGGTCACAGTAAGGTCACCTGTGATTGGGAGCTATGGAGATGCCCCAACAAGGATAGAATTCCCTGTTCCCTGCCCTTTTCCCCCAACCCCTCCTGTTTCCACAGCTCCTCACCCTTCTACTCCCTCCCCGCAGGCTTAAGTTGAGCTAGGCTGCTCCTGGTGAGTGCAAATCAAGCCAAACTGCCTGTGCCCTAACCCCAGCCCTCTGCCTCCTCGACCAGACAGGGAGCCCCCCACCCCCCAACCCCAGCCCGGGGCCTCTCTGTGGGCAGGCCAGCACGAGGTGCTGGACAGGATGGGCCCAGCCAGAGGAGAAATCCTGCTCTACCCATCTCTCCCCTGCACCCTCCAAGGTTGGGGGGACAGCAAAGAGAGTGGGTGCTGACCTTGACCACAGTCCAGCTGCTGGCACCTCGGTTTCTCCTCTGTGAAACAGGTCCAAGCTCCCCCCTACTCCCAAAGTCTGGTGGGGCTGTGGAAAGGGAAACTGGCCAGGCAGGCTAATGGGACCCAGGGTTCCAGCCTTCCAGCTTTTTTTGGAGGTTGGAGGAGGAGCGAGGGCACCAGTTGCCCTCGGCTGTGCCCCGGGGCTGGGTGGAACAAGGCCAAGGGACCTTGGGGAGGACAGAGGTTGGGCTGCACCTGTCACCATCTGGAGTCTACCACTGGGCCCCGCCTCTGTCATGTCCTCTCCTGCCCCCCCACCTTGGTGCCCACCCATAGCGGCATGGGGTGGGGAAGACCAGGCTATTGTCACTAGGAAACACAAACTTGGCTGGAAAGGGGAGCCCACAGGGCCGGCCAGGGCACTGACTGTGCTTACTAGTTATAATTATGACCGTATTTATTAAACACTTACTCTGTGCCGAGCACCAGGCTAGGTCCAAAACGATCAGATCGGCCTCAGTCCCTGTCCGACCAGCCCCGCACAATCTGAAGAGGGAGCAGGCATCTTCTCCCCATTTCTTAGATGAGGAAAGTGAGGCAGGCAGCAGGCAGGGGCAGATCCAGGTTCCCAGTTCCCTGTGCTCTCCAAGCTCTCTCTTCAGGCTCTGCTTTTTTGGTTACCTGACAGCCTGGAAAGCAGAAGCTGGGCCGGGTGTTGGGGGCTTCCCCCTCATGGCCGGCCGGACATCAGCCCCCGACCCCAGTAAATGTGACTAACTGGAGGTGGCTGTGGGGCTCGCTGCCGGACCACAGTGGCATCGAATGGTGGCATGGGTGGGGTCCGGGGAGTGACCGCAGCTGGCAGGAGTTCTGGGGCTTTTCTTGGCTCCACCCAGTCTCCTCCGGCCCCGCGGCCAGACCCAGATGGACGGCGGGTGAAACAGCCACCTAAGCGTGTCCAGCAGAAGGGGATGACCCTCAGATATCAGAAAGTCCCCAACCCCTGTGGCTTTGTCCCTTGAGGACAGAGTTGGGGCAAAGGCCGTGGGATGGTGGGGATGGGGGCTGTATCCACTCTGCCCAGCCAATGCTGAGACCAGAGGGATGACATCATAATTTTTTGTACACCTGCTGCCCCTCAGGACAAGAAGTGTGTTCTGTTGCCCCGTCCTTTCCCAAGTGCTTAGTACAGCCTTGGCACATAGTCAGTACTCAATTGATTGATTTGCGACTCAGATGTGGGAGTATGGGACAACAGGGGTGGGAATCTGAGGGGACTGGGGCTGCCCCTCCTAACCTCCTCAGACCCCATGCAGCTGCCTACCCCCCTCCTTCCCCAACCTCACGGTGATGAGGGAAGGGCAGAGCTTCAGTGGGGTCCGTGACCGGAGGTGCAGAGACCACCTCATCCCTCCTTGGCCTTTGACACACCGGGAAACCAAACACAACAGTCTCATGACCGACCCCATTTATTCACCATGACCACTGTGTCCCTGCCACCAGGAAAAGGAGGATTCTGTGAGCGCGGAAGGGTTCCCGTCTTCAGGTGGATCCTAAGGAATCCCCAGACCAAACCCAAAGAATAAATAAAGCCTGGGCACAATCCCACCCCTGGCCTCAGAAGCTCCCGGCCCCTGGAACGTGACTGCCAGCTGAGCCACGGACCCACCGTGGGGCCTGCGATGGCCATCGGGGGCTCAGGCAAGATGGGAAAGCAGCCAGAAGCTCAGCAGGAGCAGGGTGATCGATGGGGAGTGGAGCTGGGCTGCAGCGCTGGCGGAGGGATCGAGCGAGGACACTGCGAAACAGAGCAGAGAGCCCATGCTGCAGATAGGAGAGGGCTACTCGGGCTCGCGTCTCCTGCCTACCTGGACTGGCTCCCCGGGGGCTCAGCTGGTACCCATTAGTTCCCGGGTCACCCCATATTCCACGGGCCCAGCCAGGTTTCCCTTGTCCCAAGCTGCCCAGCGCATCCATCCCTAACCTCTGTCCAGCCAGGCTTCATCTCCAAAGAGGGGAAGGGACTCCGGGGGTGGGAAGCCAGGTCCCACCTTCTGAAATCCTCAAGCGAATGATGGCAGACCATTACCCCGGCTCCCTGGGCAGACCGTGGAGGACCACAGTGGGTCACGGACCCTGGGGTAGGAAGGGGCCGGGGCCCTGGACTGACCCTGGGATTATTCCGATGCCCCTGGATTCTACCTATGTCCTTCTGCCTGCTTCCATAATTTATAAATAATCCTTTTCCATCAAACTGCAAGCTCCTTGAGGACCGGGAGCGTGGTTCTTAGGTCTGTTGTGCTCCCTCAGGAGCTCAGTACAGAGCTTTGCTCTCAGCAGGCGCTCAGTAAATTCCATTGATGGGTTAATTAATTGATCTCAGATCAGTGCAATCACTGTCTTTGTAGCAGGGAATGGGCATGGGTGCCAGATGGGCACTGCCTGACCCTTCAGCTTCCCCTGCCCCCCAACCCACAAGATGCCCGGGGGAGCCCGCGGCCACCAGCCTCACTCCTGCCAATCTGCGGGATGACGATATAGCCACTGGGCTTCCCTCCGATATAGCCGATGCCGAGGACTTCCAGAGCGGCTGCCGTCTGCCTCCTGATCCAGTGGCTGATGACCGGAATCCTTCTGTGGTCTTTCAGCTCCTTGACGTTTTCTCCCAGTAAATCACGGACCTCCAATGGGGTCAGCTCCTGGGGCATGGGGGACAGGGGAGCAGAGCGTGCGATGGGGAGCACGGGATGGGATGTACAGCATGGGGAGCAAGGAAGGGGGAGCACACAGGAACGGGGGCACCGAGCAGGGTGAACAGGATGGGGAGTATGGGATGAGGTGTCCAGGTCAGGGATCGTGGGATGGGGAGCTCAGGATCAGGGCCATGGGGTGGGAGGCATGGGGGGGAGACCAGGGGATAGGGATCCAGGAAGGGGAGTGCAGGAAGGAAAGAACAGGGGGAGGAATGGGAGATGGGGAGCACAGAAGGGGGATCATGGATTGGGGAACACAAGAAGGAGAGCACAGGGGGAGGAGCATGGGAAGGGGAGCACAGAAGGGGGAGCACAGATTTGGGAGTGTGAAATGGGGTTCAGGAAGAAAGCTCAGGACAAGGAGCGTGAAGGGGAGTACAGGAAGGGGATTATAGGATGGGGGCAGAGGACAAAGGCAGCGATGGGGAGCACAGAATGGGGAGCACAGGATGGGGCACATGGGAAAGGGAGCTAGGTCAGAGGCAGCAAAGATGTTCCTTGACCTGCAGCATCTGTCCTGGCTCTGACCATACTCCGCATTCCCTTCCCACCCATGTCCTATGCCCGCCAACCTCGCCCACCTTCTCCCACGCCCATCATGCCTACATGCCCCGTGTCCCAGCCAGCCCCGCTCCTGCACCACCCCAGAGCCCACACCCTGGGCTCAAGGAAGTAATCCGGAGAGAGGAGTGAGGCCCTGTGGAGACCCTGACCCCCTTCCCATCCCCTTCGTGACCCCCGCCTGGGCTCGGCTGAGAACCGGGAGCCCTTGATGCCACAAGGATCTCTGGCACACCCAGACCCCAGGACCCCCACCACACTCACGAGGACAGCGCTTTCCTGCAGAGTGAGGAATGTTGCCATGTCCATGTTGAGGTCCTTGTGGCTCAGCCACCTGAGGTCCTCCAGAGATGCCCCCCCTGGGAGAGGAATTGAAGCCCCAGACTCCTTAGCCCCAGCGAGGACCACAATCCTCCTGCACCTGGAAAACGGCACCCCCCACCCACACACCACCACCCCAGCTCCAGTCCCAACCCAGCCCTGCCCAGCTCAGCCTAGCCCCAGCCCAGCTCAGTACATAGGGATCAGAAAAGGGCTCTGGCTTGGGCTGGCGATGGGGCCATGGCATCCACCCACTCCCATCCCCTGAGAGTTTCCAGGGCCCCTTCTGCCACCACCGACCTGCCTGCCCCCAGGCCCGAGGCTGAAGGAAGTACTGGGTACTTTCCCTCTAGCAAAAGGGATGACCTTGGGGAAACGTGCTAGGTCTCCCGGTGGCCTAGAAGGGTGGGGAGGTGAGGCGGGGCACCTTGGGGTCGCTGCGAAGGAGCAATAGGAATCCAGCTTGGGGACAGTGACATCATTCGGGCCATCCCCTTCGAGAGCCCCACCCCACGCTGACATCATTGACTGCTGATAGGCTTCCCCCAGTGACATCACACAAGCCATTGGAAGATCCTGCCCTTGGGGACATCACCTAAGTCATCACTGACCCTGGCAAGTTTTGCCCCCGTCGACAACACTAGCCCTTGGTAGCCCCAGCCCCAGTGACATCACATGCCGTCACTAGCTCTGAAAAGCCCCACCCCCAGTGACATTCCACATAACGTGACCGATCTTGGCACACCCTGCCCTCCGGTGAAATAACCACCCTTGGAACCCCGCTGTCCAGGGTTCCAGGGAGTAGGGGGGTGGACAGAGAAGGGCAGTTGGCTGGCCCCACCCTCACCCAGGTAGGGCTGGATCAGGCGATAAAAGTTTTGCTGTGGCTTCTCATCCTGGAACGCGAGCTTGGCCTTGCGGTACAGGACGCTCTTCTGCAGCTCGGAGCACGCTGACAGGTTCAGCTGAGCCACCATCCTGAGAGGGGGGAGGGAGGGACGGAGGCTGCCCTCGCTGCCAGTTCCCGTGGCCAACCTGGGCTGCCCACCTCAAGCTGCCGACCAAAACCAGCCCGGGACAAACTGGCAGGGAGATGTGCCCTGGGATGTTGGCACCCCATTTCCTTCCCCGACACGGTCAGAGTGGAGAAAGGTACGAGATGGGGGTGCTGACGGCCCCAGGGAAGAGCAATTGGGTCAGAAGCTAGCTAAGCTGACATCGCATGTGCTCCATGACCTTTTGGGAGGAGAACCAGGTGGAACAGGGATGGGAAGGGGAGCCACTGGTCTAAGGTCCCGCCCAATCCTGCCCCATCCCTGGCCAGCGATGTCACGTGGAAGGCCACCAATCCCAGGGAGTCCGTTGGCCGGCAGCCCAGCCCAGACGCACTCACCGGAGGTCCTGGGGCTGGATGGTGTCCAGCTGGGCCTCGGACAGCAGGCACACATACTTGGAACCCAGGGTGTTCAGGACAGAGGCATTGAGGGGATTCCCGCCAAGCATAAAACGCTTGATGACTGTTGCGGTGACCTGCAGGAGCGGGGGATCAGTGACCTGCTGGCCTCAGAAAACCCAGGCTCCATGCCCAGGGCCTCAGTGAGTCTCCAGAGAACCAAGGCTCCATGCCAAGGGCTCAGCCAGGCCCCAGAGAACCCAGGCTGTGTGCCCAGGGGCTCAGCAATGCCCCAGAGAACCAGGATCGGTGCCCAGGGGCTCCTCAAGGCCCCTGGAAAACGCAGTGTCTGTGCCCTGAGGTCAGCAAGACCCCAGAGAACTCAGGGTCTGTGCCCCGGGGCTGGCACGTCCAACCAAAGGAATCAGATTGGAGGGTCCCCAAAGAAGACTGAGGGGGAGCAGACCACCCTAGTACAGGGAAGGCCATGTTGAAGGGGAGCAGTAGAGGACAGACCACAAGGGAGGTCAGGAGGTCATGCGGCCAGGAGCCGGTGACGGTACTGACCGATGAATTAATCACAGCTCCCTCCTCCTGGGGTCTCAGCAGAGAGTCAAGCATTTCCACGGAGGTCACATTCCACTTCTCCACGTCCTGTGATGTCACAAAGCGGATGATGCTCCCGAGACGTTGGATCACCACCTCTGGGTACCCATCGGGATAGACCTGGGTGGGGAGAGGCGGAGGTTCATTTATTCATTCAGTCAGCCATATTTATTGAGCCCTTGCTGCATCCAGGGCACTGTGCTAAGCACTTGGGAGAGTGCGCTACAACAATAAACAGACACATTCCCTGCCCACAATGAGCTAACAGTCTAGAGTGGGGAGACGGGCATTAATATAAAAAAAGATTTACAGATACGTATGTAAGGGGCTGAGAAGGGGGAAGAACAAAGGGAGCAAGTCAGGGTGAGGCAGAAGGGAGTGGGAGAAGAGGAAAGGGGGGCTTAGTCAGGGAAAGTCTCTCGGAGGAGATGGACCTTCAATAAAGGCTTTGAAGTGGGGGGAGAATAACTGTCACATTTGAGGAGGGAGGGCATTCCGGGCCAAAGGCAGGATGTGGGTGAGGGGTCAGTGGCGAGGTAGGCTAGATAGAGGCAAAGTGAGGTTAGCCCCAGAGGAGCGAGGGGTGCGAGCTGAGTTGTAGTATCAAGGTGAGGTAGGACTGGGCAAAGTGATTGAGTGTTTTAAAGCCAATGGAAAGGAGGTTCTGTTTGTTGCAAAGTGGATGGGCAACTACTGGAGTTTTCAGAGGAGTGGGGTGAAATGTCCTGAAAGTTTTTGTAGAAAAATGATCTGGGCAGCAGAGTGAAATATGGACTGGACTGGGGAGAGGCAGGAGGCTGGGAGGTCAACAAGGAGACTGATACAGTAATCCAGGAGTGTTTGTACTGACATGGTAGCAATTTGGATGGAGAGAAAAGGGCGGACTTTAGCGATGTTGGCAAGGTGGGTCCAACAGGATTTAGTGACGGATTGAATATGTGGGTTGAATGAGAGAGAGGAGACAGGAGCTAAAGTTAAGGGCTTGTGAAACCACAGGTATGGTGGTGCTGTCTATAGTGATGGGAAAATCAGGAGGAGGACCCGTTGAGGTGGAAGGCCGGTGGGCAGTCCGGGGCTGAGGCCAGAGGGGGGCCTGCTGGGTGACCCCAGCCCGATGGCCCACGGTACCGGGGTCCAGACCGAATCGCGCTGAATGCCCGTCCGGCTGAGACCCCACCCAACGTGGGGGCGGGGGCCTGGCACCCCTCATCTCTCCCGCCCGGCACTGACTTGACGTCAGCAGTGGGTGGGGCAGACCAGAACATCAGACTTTTTAGCCTCAACCGACACCCCCACTAGCCCTCCCTTGGTCTCCCGTTGCCTCCAGACCAGCTCCACTGGGTTACTGGCTGTCCCCTCAAACTCGCCCTGTCTGAAACCAAACTCCTCAAGTTCCCTTCTCAACGCTCCTCTCGGCTGATCTCCCCACCATCCCCGGGCCCTGAAGTCCGTGACCTGCGTCGCCCTCTGCTCCTCAATCATTCTGCTCTCCTCTCCCACCTACTGCTCAACCCTGCCCCTTCTTCCTTATAATACTGTCCCATCTTCTGTATCCCTCTCCCGACTGTAAGCTCCTTGTGGGCAGAGATGTCTATTTTATTGGATTCTCCCAAGTGCTTAGTTCACCCAGCACTCAAATACAATTGAATGATGGATTAATAATGATTATAACTGCAGCATTTGCTAAGCATTTTCGATGTGCCAAGCACTGTACTAAGTGTTGGGGTAGATAAAAGATAAGCAGATTGGACCCAATCTCGGAAACCTGGGCCCTTCTCCACATGTCCTGTCACCACCCTGGTTCAAGTGCCCAGCCTAACCAGACTGGAGGATTGTAGTGGCCTCCCTGCCAGTCTCGCTGCCTCCAGCCTCTCCTGGCTCCAATCGTATCCCCACTGCTGCCTGGATCATCTTCCTGAAACATTGCTTGGTGAGCATCTCCCCTCTCTCCAAATCTTCCAGTGGCTACCCAGCTCCCTCCCCTGTGTCTAGCACAGACCCCTGCTCGGCCCCAGCCCCCAGCTCTCCCCATCTACTGCTCCCCCTTCTCTTCCACCAATCCCACCACTTGACTGTACCCTCTTCTCAACCCCTAGCCTCAAACTCCCTTCCCCACCATATCTGCTAGACCTCATTCCTCCCAACCTCCAAAATTTCCTAAATCCCACTTATTCCAACAAGCCTTTCCCGACCAATTTCCCAATGCTCAGCCATCTCCAGCCCTTAGGAACTTATTAACACCCTTCATGGCACTCCTGGATACATCCACTTGATTGACTGAGAAGCAGCATAGTCAAGTGGAAAGAGCACAGGTCTGGGAGCCAGAGGACCTGGGTTCTAATCCTGACTCCTCCCACATATCTGCTGTTGTTACCTCGGGTAAATCACTTAATTTTTCTGTGCCTCATTTCCCTTATCTGCAAAATGGGGATTCAATACCTGTTCTCCCTACTACTTAAACTGTGAGCTCCATGTGGGACCCCATTATCTTGTATAAGCGCTTACTAAATACCACAATTTTATCATTAATATTATAATTATAGTTCTTAATTGGACAAGGCTTGCTGACCCTGCACTTGGATCTGTGATCTTTGGGCATGTGATATTCGCCCCACAACATTTATGTACCTATCTTTAAATTATAAATTTTGAACTACTTTTCCGGTCTCACCTTTATAATATCGCCAAGATCCACCCTTTCCTCGCCACCCAAACGGCTATCTTACTGTTAGACGCTCTCGTAATATACCGGCTACATTACTGTGTCAGCCTGCTCTCTGATCTCCCTTCCTCCTCTCTCTCCCCGCTTCACTCCGCTGCCCGGCTCATCTTCCTGCAGAGACGCTCTGGGCATGTCACTCCCCTTCTTAAACAACTCCAGTGGGGTTGCCTATCGACCTCCGCACCAAACAAAAACTTCTCACTCTAGGCTTCAAGGCTCTCCATCACCTCACCCCCTCCTACCTCTCCTCCCTTATCTCTTTCCACCGCCCATCCCGCACGCTCCACTCCTCTGCCGCCCACCTTCTCACCGTCCCCCGTTCTCGCCTATCCAGCCGTCGACTCCTGGGCCACGTCCTCCCGCGGTCCTGGAACGTCCTCCCTCCTCACCTCCGCCAAACTAATTCTCTTCCCCTCTTCAAAATCCTACTTAAAGCTCACCTCCTCCAAGAGGCCTTCCCAGACTGAGTTCCCCTTTTCCCTCTGCTCCCTCTACCCCCCCTTCACCTCTTTTCCCCCCTTCCCTCTGCTCCTCCCCCTCTCCCTTCCCATCCCCTCAGCACGTACTCATCCACTCAACTGTATATATTTTCATTACCCTATTTATTTTGTTAATGACATGTACATCACCTTGATTCTATTTATTTGCTATTGTTTTCATGAGATGTTCATCCCCTCGATTCTATTTATTGCTATTGTTCTTGTCCATCCGTCTCCCCCGATTAGACTGTAAGCCCGTCAAAGGGCAGAGACTGTCTCTATCTGTTACCGATTTGTACATTCCAAGTGCTTAGTACAGTGGTCTGCACATAGTAAGCGCTCAGTAAATACTATTGAGTGAATGAATGAACCACTTAATTATTTCTTTTAACGTCTACCTCCCCCTCTAAACTATAGGCTCCTTTTGGGTGGGGATCGTTGTCTGCTACCTCTGTTGTATTGTACTTTCCCAAGCGCTTTAGTACAGTGCTCTGCACGTAATAAGTGCTCGATAAATATAATCGATTGATCGACTGTTGGAGGAGGGGGCTTTTGGGAGGGCTTTGAGTGTGCCTTATGTGGGGAGGGAGGGAATTTTAAACCAGGGGAATGGAATGAGCTCAGAGGAGGGGGAAGGAGAGTCAAGAGCCAGGATTGGCTAGAAGCTCGGCTTGGGGTGAAGGAAGACAGAGGGTTGGGAAGCACAGATGGGCAAAGTGGATGAGAGCTGGAAGCTGGAGGTGTACAGACTTCCATCTAAGCAGCTGGATGTTTATAATAATTGTGGGATTTGTTAAGCGCTTACCAGGTGTTGAGCGCTGGAATAGATACAAGTTAATTAGGTCAGCCACAGTCCCTGTCCCTCACGGGGCTCACAGTCTTGAGAGGGAGAACAAGTATTTGATCCCCATTTTACAGATAAGGATAATGAGGCACAGAGAAGCGAAGTGACTTGTCTAAGATATCACAACAGGCAAGTGGCGGATCCAGGTTTAGAACCCAGCATCTTCTACTCCCAGGTCCATGCTCTTTCCTCTAGGCCACGCTGCTACATGAATAGTCAATCTTCCCTTCTCCTGCTCTTGCTTAGCACTCAGCACAATGTATTGTGCATAAACCCCCCTGCTGTGCCTCCGGCTGTCTGGGATGGGAGGGGCACTCCCTCCTCTGGAGCCCGCCCCCTACCCCCTCCAGGTTGAGGAGGGGTGCCAAGTTCCCCCACCCACCAAAATGGTCCCCCTCAGTCCCTGGCCCTGGAGTCCAGTCAGGTGGTCTTGCCCAGAGACTGAACCCCAGCCCCAAGGCAGCCCCTGGGACCCATGTCCTCCTGCCTCCCGGTCACCTCGTCCAGCTTCTTCTTGAGGATGGGGAACTGCTGCTCGGAGAAAGGGTAGAGTCCGAGCGACTCCAGCTTCTCGGCCACGATGCTGGCATTGAGGCAGTCCTGCAGCATCTGCTCCGAGTACGCAACTATGTCCGAGGTTTCTATGTCCTCCAATGCCTTCTTGTCCGACGGGCAGCCTAGGGGATGTCACCGGGTGATAAGGACCACACAGCACCTTCTCCAGCAGTTGCCCTCTGGGGTTGCCCCAAGAGGCCTGAGCCTCGTGGGCCACCTATGGACCCAAACTGGCTCTCATATGGTGGCTGGGCCTCCCCCTGGATTTGAGGGGAGGGGGCTCCCACCCAGCCCGAGGCCCTGGGCCTCTCCCCCCTTGGGACCCCACTGTACCTCAGTCACACAACATCCCGGTTGCACCTTCCCACGGACTGAGCCAGGGACAGCCCAGGGCAGGTGGGCTCACGATGCCCCCCGTTGTCATCCCCACCCAGGTAGCCCCCCTCACCTCTGCCCTGCAGCAGGCAGGACAAGCACCAGGGTGCCACAGTTGGCACTGGCCACCCTTGCCCCAATGCTGGCATGGCTGGCTGTTCATTATCCTCCCTCTCCCCCAATACCAGGATCTCTGCTGACCCTCGCCAGCCACCAATCCCCTTCTCTTCCAACCCTGGGGCCTTCCCTTAACCTCAGCCCAACTCTCCCCTAACCTTGACATCACCCCTGACCCTTACAGGCTATCTATCCTCCTTTCCCCAAACCCCAGGGTCTCCCCTGACCTTCTCTGGCCATCCACCCCTCTCTTCCCCCACCCTGGCATCTCCCTGACCCTCTCTGGCCACCCACTTGTCTCTCCTCCAAGCCCAGCGTCTCTCCTGATTCTCGTCGGCCGAAGGTTCCGGACGAAGGCGACAAGGTCTTGCCGAGGCCACGCTGGGTCCGTGATGGCTCCCTTCAACCAGGCAGACACCACCCCCTGGAACAAAAACCGATGCAGCTGGCCAGTGGGGACAGGCCCAGGCGGCCCCTGGGGCTGGAGGAGACACCAAGAGCATCAGCTCAGCGGCAGAGGGAGGGCAGGGGGCAGATCTCCCCCCGTAATGCAGTGTCCACCGGGGTGAGTGGCCACAAGCCCTGGGTCTGCCCTGGCCCTGCCAGGTGACCTCAGCTGAGTCACTTGGCCTCTCCAGGCTTCTTGCTTCCCCATCTCTTTCTGATTTCTCCCAGGGTAGTGGCAGGAGGTGCTGGAGGCTGGGGGGGCGGGGGTGGTCCCGAGGCCTTCAGAGTGGGGTGGGGGGTAGGGGCTTTGTGGGGGCGGCTGGGGATCCCCACATGGAGATGAAATTTGAACCCTCTAGCACTGCTTGGTGTTGGGGATAGTTTTTACGGTGGGTGGGACTGTGTGGCCGATGCTTCTCTGAGAAGTTTAGATTCTATTTAGTTGCCATTGTTTTTACGAGATGTTCTTCCCCTTGACTCTATTTGTTGCCATTGTTCTTGTCTGTCCGTCTCCCCCGATTAGACTGTAAGCCCGTCAAACGGCAGGGACTGTCTCTATCTGTTGCCGACTTGTTCATTCCAAGCGCTTAGTACAGTGCTCTGCACATAGTAAGCGCTCAATAAATACTACTGAATGAATGAATGAATGAATGAATGAAAGTTGGAGGACCCAGGACCATGGGCCTCCCATTGCACTCTGGATAGATGCCCGTTCAGCTGATGGGTCCCGGCTCACCTCGGGGATGCTCTGAACGATGTGCCAGTCAAATGCCCGGAGTAGCCTGTGGAGGCCATTCAAGGTGCCCACTGTCCAGTTGGAGGGAGGCCTGTCCACAAAGAAACACACCTGCCCAGTTTGGGGGTGAGGGAGGATGGGACCAGGGGATGGGGGGGAGTTGGGGCCATCACAAGACCAAGGGAAAAGGGAGGGTGGTCTGTCCCGGGGTTGGGATTAGGCCTGGGCTTGGGCATCTCTTCAGGTTCAGGATATAACTTCATGTTGGGATCAGAGAAGAACACACACACACACACAGGAAGGAGACAGGAAGCAGTTGTTGTAATAATAATAGTGGCATTAGGAGCAGCAGGGACAGTAGTAGTAATACTAGTAGTCAGTTGAGAGCTCTTACTGTTTGTGAAGCACTGTACTAAGCGCTTGGAAGAGTACAATAAATGGACACATTCCCTGCTCACAATGAGCTTACGGTCTAGTGGGGGAGACAGACATTAATATAAATAAATAAATGACAGATACGTACATGAGCGGTGTGGCCTAATGGAAAGAGCAAGAGCCCAGGAGTCAGAAGATGTGGTTTCTAAATCCCAGCTCCGCCACCTGCCTGCTGGGTGACCTGGGACAAGTCATTTCCCTTCTCTGTTTCCTCACCTGTAAAACTGGGATAGGGTACCTGTTTGTCCTCCCTCTTAGTCTGTAAGTCTCAGGTGGGAGAGGGACTTTAGTCTGGATGTATTTTATCTACCCCGGGAGCATCAGCAGTAATAGATGGGTAGAATTGGTGGTGATGGTTGTTATTATTATGGTATTTGTTAAGCGCTTTTTATGTGCTGAGCACTTTCCCAAGCGCTGAGGTAGAGGGTAATCAGATTGTCCCACGTGGGTCTCACATTTTTTATCCCCATTTTTACAGATGAGGTAACTGAGGCACAGAGAAGTTATGACTTGCCCAAGGTCACACAGCAGACAAGTGGCAGAGTCGGGAATAGAACCCACGACCTCTGACTCCCAAACCCGTGATCTTTCCACAGTCACAGTAGTAGTAGCAGCAGCAGTAATAGCAGCAGTTCATTCATTCAATAGTATTTATTGAGCGCTTACTATGTGCAGGCCACTGTACTAATCGCTTGGAATGTACAAATCGGTAACAGATAGAGACGGTCCCTGCCCTTTGATGGGCTTAAAGTCTAATCGGGGGAGACGGACAGACAAGAACAATAGCAATAAATAGAATCAAGGGGATGAACATCTCATTAAAACAATAGCAGATAAATAGAATCAAGGTGATGTACATCTCAGTAACAAAATAAATAGGGTGATGAAGATATATGCAGTTGAGCAGACGAGTACAGTGCTGAGGGGAGGGGTAGGGAGAGGGGGAGGAGCAGAGGGAAAGGGAGGAAAAGAGGGCTTAGCTGAGGAGAGGTGAAGGGGGGTAAAGGGGGAGCAGAGGGAGAAGCAGTGTGGCACAGTGGAAAGAGAACGGGCTTTGGAGTCGGAGGTCATGAGTTTGAATCCCAGCTCTGCCACTTGTCAGCTGTGTGACTGTGGGCAAGTCACTTAACTTCTCTGTGCCTCAGTTACCTCATCTGTAAAATGAGGATTAAGACTGTGAGCCCCACGTGGGACATCCTGATTCCCCTGTGTCTACCCCAGTGCTTAGAACAGTGCTCGGCACATAGTAAGCGCTTAACAAATACCAACATTATTAAAAGGGGAGTTCAGTCCGGGAAGGCCTCTTGGAGGAGGTGAGTAGCAGCAGTACAGTGCTCCAGTGCTTAGAACAGTGCTTTGCACATAGTAAGCACTTAACCAAAGCACTCATTATTATTATTAGTAGTAGTAGTAGAAGCAGTAATAGTAGTAGGAGGAAAAGTGATGACGATAGTAGTACTAGCAGCAGTTAATAGTAGCAATGGAAGCTCTTTGTGGGCAGGGAATGTGTCCGTTTATTGCAATACTGTACTCTCCCAAGTGCTTAGAGTGATTTGCACACCGAAAGCGCTCAATAAATACAACTGAATGATTGAATGGCAGTAGTAATGCCGGAGGTGGTAGTCGTTGTATTAATTATGGTACTTGTTAAGCGCTTACTATATGCCGAGCACTGTTCTAAACACTGGGGTAGATACAAGTTAATCAGGTTGAACACCGTCCCCGTTCCACCTGGGGCTCACCCTCTTAATCCCCATTTTACAGCTGAGCTAACTGAGGCCCGGAGAAGTTAAGTGACTTGCCCAAGGTCACCCACTGGACAGGTGGCGGAGCCGGGACTAGAACCTAGGTCCTTCTGACTCCCAGGCCCGTGCTCTATCTACTAAGTCACGCTGTTTCTCTATTAGCAGTAGTAGATGCCCTGCTGAGAGCTCACCTCCTTCAGGCCTTCCCAAACTGAGCCCTCCCTTTCCCTCCGCCCCTCCTTCCCTCCCCATTCCCCCCACCCCCTCCCTCTGCTCTACCCCCTTCCCCTCCCCACAGAACTTGTGTCTATTTGTACATATTATACTCTATTTATTTCATTAATTATGTGTATAGATCTACGATTCTATTTATCTCGATGGTATTGATGCCTACTTGTTTCGTTTTGCTGTCTCCCCCTTTTAGACCGTGAGCCTGTAGTTGGGCAGGGATAGTTGCTATCTGTTGCCGAACTGTACATTCCAAGTGCTCTGCACACAGTAAGTGCTCAGTAAATACGACTGAATGAATGAATAGTTGTCGTAGTAGTAGCAGCAGTAATATTAGGCATAGAAATGGTAGTTGTGGTGGTGATGGTAATAACGGTATTTATTGAGCACCTTTTGAGTGTGGTGCACTGTACTGAGCCCTGAGAGGGGGAGAGAGAGAGAGAGAGAGAGAGAGCATGAAGGATAACAGAGGCAAAGACATGAGAGATTTGACACCCTGTTCTTCCCCCCAGCCCCCAAGCCCTATACTTCGTGACTGACCGATTGATTATACTCTAGAAGAAAAACAGATTTGCCCCATTTCCTGGGGTGGGAGGGGTGAGGGGTGTCAGTCAGGGTTAACCGCTGCCCTCCCGGCTCCAGCCCCTCCCTGCTGTCCTCCCTTTCCCACCCCCGGCCCAGATGCTCCAGAAACTAACTAACCCGTAGGGTGTGTGGCCGTCACGGAGGGCCGCGCGGACGGCGTCGGCCTGGTCCGGGGCGAGGCCGGCCTCGCAGTGAATGAGCTGGGGCAGCAGGGCCTCCCCCGAGCCGGCCACAAAACGCCCGTCGAGGTCGCAGGCCAAGCGCCCCAAGACGCGAGCATCCTCGGCGCTCAGCCTCCAGCCCCGGACCCCCTGCAAGAGAAGGGATCCCACGAGCTTCTGGGGGCTCTACGTGTGCCCCCCGCTTGGATGCCCGGTCCCCCAGCCGCCCCACCACCACCACTAGGGTCATCCCGGAGAGGGGCCCGAGTACCCAACTCCTCCATCTGCCCCTCTCTATCCACCCTTGCGGCGGTGGCACCCATCTAGGCTCTGGGCAGCTGGTGGCTAAACAGTAGCACTGGCCTCTTTACCATCCCCACTGCTTCCAGCCTCTCCCCACACCGGTCTGGGCCACTGGCGGTTCTGAGGGGGGCCTGGGCAGGATGATCGGGGTGGGGCCCACGCCCGCAGGGGGCTGGCAGAGGACTGAAAGCCAGGCGGAACGAGGCCCAGGGTCTCCTGCCTTCCACCCGTCATCCCACCAACCCCCGTGGCCCCCACGGCAGCCCCCCACGGCAGCCCCCGACCACGCTCAGTACCAGGCAGGCTAAGGCGTCGGCCAACAGCTGGGCACGCTGGGGGTGACCAGGCGGGAGCAGGGCATCCACTCTGGCTTCTCCGACGCGTCTGAAGATCTGCCGGCAGCTGCCCGCTCCCGCCAACTCCAACGGGCTGCAGGGCACACATGGGCAGGCCCAACCTCCGCCACGTGGCCAGTCCGGGCACGGAGACACTCATGCTCCTCCACCACTCCGTCGCCACACTCCCCGCCTCTAGTTGATCCCACCCCTCCACCCCACCTTAGCCCCAACCCACCCTCTCCCCTGCCTCTGCTCCGCCCTAACAGCCACCCCAGGAAAGCCATGCCCTCCGGTCCCTGCCCTCCACATCACCACCCTCGAAACAAATACACAACCCTCCACGGTCACACTCTCTCACGCAAACACACACCCACTGGCATCCTTTGCAGTCACCCATATACATGCACCCCACCACGCATGTGCTTTTAGGCGCACACACACCGGTACGCATTCGCGTGCAAGGACGCACGTGCAAACATACACACACAGCCCTCTGTGGGCCAGACCTGAGGAACAGCAGCAGGTCTCTGGGGAGTTTGTCCAGGTCCTGGGGCAGGTGACCCACCTCCACCACTCTGTCTGCCAGGCAGCTCAGCTGGGAAACAGAGGGGCCAGGGGTCAGCACCCAGACCGGACCCGGCCTGGTAGAGCCTGCCCCAAACCAGCCCAGCCCTGACCAGGCCAGGCGCAACCCAGCCCAGGCTAGACCAGCTCAGACCCGACCCAGCCCATGTCAGACCAGACCAGTCCAAACCCAGGCCAGGCCAGACCAGACCCAATCCAAACCAGATGCAGCCCTACCCAGTCTAGACCAGGAAAGACCCACCCCCAACCCAGGCCAGACCCAGACCATTCCAGACCAGCCCAGTCCAGCCCAGACTGATCAGACCCGACCAGCCCCAGCCCAGTACAGACCCACCCCAGCCCAGAACCCACTGTGCCCAGAGCCCACCTGCTCCGCTGCCAGCCGGACGTCCAGCTGCCCCAGGGCCACCACCAGCTGTCGGAGCCGCCCCGGGGTCAGGGCGCGGACCGCCTTGCAGGTGAAGCCATGAAGGATGTGGGCCGAGAGGCTGCGGACATACTTGACCAGTTGCTCTGCTGCCTCTGACCAGCCCCCTGCCTACCACCCCTGACCTGTTCGCTCTGTCCACCCCCGGCCCTGCCCCAGCCCAAGCTCCTCTCCCAGTGCCCACCTCAGCCCACAGGGCCCTGCCAGACAAGAGCCCGGCAGCCGGCTCACCTGGAGAAGGCGGACCCGTTCTTCACCACGGCATCAAAAAACATGGTCGCCTGGAGTGGGGTGGGGAATGGTGCGGGTCTCAGCAGAACGTCCCAGCACCCACCCCGGCCCCTGAGGAAACTGAGGCCTGGAGAGAGGGCACTCAAATGCACAGGGCACGGCAGCAGCCAACCAGATGGTACAAGGTGGCAGGAATACCCCACTTGACATCCATGTGCGTGGTTGTTCCAAGGATGTGCCCTGGGTGAGGAGGAAGGAACGAATCTCCTCCCCTTAGAGTGTCCCCAGGCCACGCCAACAGTGCCTTGCTGCTCCCCCAGACACAGGCTCGTCTTCTGCCTCCATCCCTGCTCTGCCTGCTCTATGTATATATCTGCAATTTTATTTATTTATACTGATGTCTGGTTTTTTTTACTGATATCTGTCTCCCCACCTCTAGTCTATGAGCAGGTGGTGGGCAGGGATAGTCTCTCTTTTTTGTCGCATTGTATTTTCCCAAGAGCTTAGTACACATGGCTTAGTGGAAAGAGCCCGGGTTTGGGAGTCAGAGGTCATGGGTTCGACTCCCGGCTCTGCCACTTGTCAGCTGTGTGACTGTGGGCAAGTCACTTCACTTCTCTGTGCCTCAGTAACCTCATCTGTAAAATGGGGATTAACTGTGAGCCTCACGTGGGACAACCTGATTACCCTGTATCTACCCCAGCGCTTAGAACAGTGCTCTGCACATAGTAAGAGCTTAACAAATACCAACATTATTATTATTGGGAGTCAGACGTCGTGGGTTCTAATCCTGGTCTGCCACTTGTCAGCTGTGTGACCTTGGACAAGTCACTTTCATTCATTCAATTGTATTTATTGAGCATTTACTGTGTGCAGAACACTGTACTAAGCGCTTAGAAAGTACAACTCGGCAACAGATAGAGAGAATCCCTACCCAACGGGCTCACAGTCTAGAAGGGGGAGACAGACAGTGAACAAAACAAGTAGACAGGCATCACTACCATCAAAACAGATAAATAGAACCATAGCTAAATGCACGTCATTAATAAAATAGAGCAATAAATATGTACAAATATATACAAGTTCTGTGGGGAGGGGAAGGGGGTAGAGCAGAGGGAGGGAGCAGGGGCGATGGGGAGGGGAGGAGGAGCAGAGGGAAAGGGAGGGCTCAGTCTGGGAAGGCCTCTTGGAGGAGGTGAGCTCTCAGTAGGACTTTGAAGAGGGAAGGAGAGATAGTTTGGTGGATGTGAGGAGGAAGGGCATTCCAGGTCAGAGGTAGGATACAGGCCAGGGGCCAGTGGTGGGACAGGAGTGAAGGAGGGACCGTGAGAAGGTTAGCAGCGGCAGAGGAGCAGAGTGTGCAGGGTGGGCTGTAGATGGAGAGAAGAGAGGTGAGGTAAGAGGGGGCAAGATGATGGAGAGCTTTGAAGTCAAGAGTGAGGAATTTTTGCTTGATACGGAGGTTGATAGGCAACCATTGGAGATTTTTGAGGATGGGGGTGACATGCCTAGAGTGTTTCTGCAGAAAGATAATCCGGGCAGCAGAGTGAAGCATAGACTGAAGCGGGGAGAGACAGGAGGATGTCTTAACTTCTCTGTGCCTCGGTTATCTCATCTGTAAGAAGGGGATTAAGACTGTAAGCCCCATTTGGGACAAAGTGATTACCTTGTATCTACCCCAGCTCTTAGAACATTGCTTGGAACCTAGTAAGCACTTAATAATAATGTAATAATAATGTTGGTATTTGTTAAGCGCTTACTACGTGCAGAGCACTGTTCTAAGCGCTGGGGTAGACACAGGGGAATCAGGTTGTCCCACGTGGGGCTCACAGTTTTCATCCCCATTTTCCAGATGAGGGAACTGAGGCACAGAGAAGTTAAGTGACTTGCCCACAATCACACAGCTGACAAGTGGCAGAGCTGGGATTCGAACTCATGACCTCTGACTCCAAAGCCCAGGCTCTTTCCACTGAACCACGCTGCTTCTCTACCACCATTACTATTACAGTACTCAACACACAGTAAGCATTTAATATGATTTAATAATAATAATGTTGGTATTTGTTAAGCGCTTCCTATGTGCGGAGCACTGTTCTAAGCACTTGGGTAGATATAAGGCAATCAGGTTGTCCCATGTGAGGCTCACAGTCTTAATCCCCATTTGACAGATGAGGTAACTGAGGCCCAGAGAAGTTAAATGACTTGCCCACAGTCACACAGCTGACAAGTGGCAAAGCCGGGATTTGTGACTCCCAAGCCCGTGCTCTTTCCACTGAGCCACGACTGAATGAATGAATGCTCTGCCTGCCCCGCCATGTCTGGGGACCCTGGGGAGAGGGCAGCCAGTAGGACAGTCCAAGAGACAAAAGGGGCATGGCTGAGGGCAGCTGGGCTGGGGTGGGCAGCTGAACTGGGGTGGGCAGCTGAACTGGGGTGGGCAGCAGAAGAGGCAGCTGGAGTGATTGGGGGGGGTCAAGGGGAGGGAGGTGGTAAGGCCTGGAGCGGCCAGAGGGGCAACAGGCTGATTCTGGGTGGCCTCTGTGTGGCCTAACAGAAAACGTCCAGGCCCGGGAGTCAGAGGATTTAGGTTCTAATCCTGGCTCCACCACCTGCATGGAGTGACCTTGGGCAAGTCACTCTACTTCTCTGGGCCTCAGGTTCCTCATCAGTAAAATGGGGACTTGACATCCGTTCTCCCTGCCACTTAGACTGTGAGCCTCGTGTGTGACAGGCACTGTGTCTGCCCTGATGATCTTTTATCTACCCCAGTGCTTACTGCAGTGCTAGGCACCCACTAAGCGCTTCCCAAATCCCACAATTTTTATGGCGATTATTACGGACTACCCCCTGGCACCCGCTTGACTGCCCACAAGGCCTGGGGCAGGGAGCGCAAGGTGCAGGAGGGGGCGGGGAGGACGGGGGCAGGGGGCGGTGGGGTGCGGGCAGCGGCTCACTTGCGGACGAGTCCACGGCTTCCTGTTCAGGTCCTCGAGCCGTGGCAGCGTCTCCTCCCTGAAGGCCAGCAGTGCCAGGGGGATGGAGCCCGCCAGCCCGGCGGGGATGGTCTTCACCAGCTCTCCGGGGCTGGACACCGCAGCTGCGATCTGCAGAGGAGGACGCCGGTGGGTCAGCCCGGCCCTGGGAAAGACTCAGAGGGTCAGGCTTCCCCCCGGGCATGGCATGAGGGTAGGGGTGGGGCCTCAGGAGATGCAGCCCTGCCCCCTGCCTCTGCCAGAGTGGTGGGGAGGACGAAAGAGAGGCTTTTCTGTGGAGGTGGGTATGCAGAATGTATGTGTGAGCACGTGTGCATGATAGCAGACGTTTCCACGTGTGCATACGTGTGCATGACTATTGGCTTGGGCGTGACTGCATGATTCTCCATAGTCGGATAAGCGTACACAAGTAGGCTAGCATAAGGCTTCGTGCGCGTGCAAGACTGCCGACTTGTACATGGTGCCAGTGTGCGCATGACTGTGGCTTTCATTCATTCATTCATTCAATAGTATTTATTGAGCGCTTACTATGTGCAGAGCACTATACTAAGCGCTTGGGATGAACAAGTCGGCAACAGATAGAGACAGTCCCTGCCGTTTGACGGGCTTACAGTCTAGTTGGGGGAGATGGACAGACAAGAACAATGGCAATAAATAGAGTCAAGTGCTTGCGCACGGCTGCATGCGTGTGCACGGCTGCAGGACGGTGCGTGAGTGTATATGGCTGTGGACTTCGTACATGGCTTCCTGCATGTGCCTGACTGCAGGGTTGTGCATACACGTGCATGGCTGTGGACTTGTACATGGGTGGGTATAGGGGCACCGTCGGGTTTGTGCAAGGTTGCGTTATGTGTTCACGACTGGGCACGTGTGCGTGCCTATGCACGAGACTGCGGGCCTGTACATGGCTGCGTGTGTGGACACTGCTCTAGATTTTTGCGTGGGAGCAGGTTTGTACACAATTGCGGACTTGAGCGCGGGTGCACGGGTGTGTACGACTGGGCGGGGAGAAGCTTCAGCATTCCCTCTCCATTGCTGCTGCTTCCCATGGGTCAGTCACCAGGCTGTGATGACCCAAGGGATAGTTTGAGTCCGGGCCTCCTCCGGGGGCAGTTGTGGTTTCTTCCAGTCTGTTTGGGGATGGGGTGGGGGGACCTTCGTTTGCATTTCTAGGGAAGGGTGGAGGGGGTCCCAGTTGGTTCCCCCAGGGAACTGTGAGGCCTTTGCCGCACAGGGGCTGCTCGCTTTTACTTTGCTCTGTCTCTGCCCGCAGCTTTTGGGGTCCTGTTTCCTGTCCTAGGGGCCCCTCTCATGCCACCCAAAGGGTGCCCCATCTGGGTCGGGTTGGGCGTGGTGCGATAGGAGTATGAGGGTGGGAGGGCTGGTGAGTCAGGGTCCAGCCTTCCTCCCACGCCCCGCAAGGATCCACAGACCTCACCTGCTCCACGAAAGCCATTTTCAGGGGAGTAGGGATGGTGTCCAGGTGGTCGGCAAAGCCTGGGGCCCTCACGGCATCCAGCACCACGTCCGGGGCCAAGGCCTGCAGCTCGCTACTGGGCAAGCCCCCCAGCAGAGTCCCCAGGGCCGTCAGATCACGGGCGTTCCAGATCTGTGGGGCCCAAATTATGGATGGGAGTCAAGATCAGGGGCAGGGCGGGCAGGAGGTGGGCAGGGTGTGGGCAGGAGGCTGGGCGGGACCGGACAAGAAACTGGGTAGGGCCTGGGGGGTGGGCAGAGCTTGGCTGGGTGGGAGCTGGGAGGGGCCGGTGAGGGGCTAGAGAGACCTTGTTGACCCCCATCCCTAGCGGGCAAGGCCCAGATGAGCCATGACTGTTACCTGGTAGCCAGCGTCCAGCAGCCTCCGGGTGAGGGCAGCGGCCTGGCCTGGGGTCCAACCCTGCACCTGGCTCAGGGTTGGCAAGGTGGCCAGGAGGGGGTCCGGCCCCCCAATCCTGGGATCGATCTGCGGCAGGGAGAGGGCGGCCGCCATCCGCCCTTGAGAGCCCAGGTCGTCCACGGCAATCAGGTCCAGCCGACCGAGTGGCGGCCACGCGGTCACCTGGATGTTCCCGCCCCAGGGTCCCGTCAGGACCTCTTGAAGTCAGGGTCCTCACCCAGAGATGACCACAGTAAAGTGGGGGGAACCCTTCCCCCACCACAATGCCCCCAGGGGATGCCAAGTTCGGCTCCTCTGCTCTATCCATGGTTTGGGGAGGAGGGAGAGGAACGAGTGATTCCTGACCCTGAGGGCTGAGCTCCCCTGCTCCTGCCACCCCCAGCAGAAACAGTGGACTGGACCTCCACCTGTCTGTCTGCCTGTCTGTTAGTCAATTGTACTTATTAAGCACTTACTCTGTGCAGAGCACTGTACTAAGTGCTTGGGAAAGTACAATATAACAGACTGCCTGCCTGCCTCCCTGTCTGTCCACCTGGATCTGTCTGCTTGTCCGTTTGCCTACCTATCCGTCTGCCTGCCTGCCCATGATCACCAACCCGAGCTCTTCCCTTGAATTTTGCTGCTAGAAGGATCTCAAGAGGCCATCGAGTCCATCCCCCGCCTCTGCCTACCCTTGTCTCACACCATCTTAGAGAAAAAGACCTGCAATAACCCATGCCCAATCCCCCCTCCAGCATCTGCCTGCCAACCACCCTGGGAAGCCCCTTCCCACCCCCCAGAGGCAGGGGACTGGGGCTCTGACTACCGGCAGTACTCCTCCAGTCCCCAGGCCCCTGGCACCCACCACCCCGGTACAAACACGCTATGATACCCATCCCTCAGTCCCCAAACTCCTGGTAAACTCATCTCCCCTACCTCCCGCCCGGCACCCATCACCCACCTGATACCTATCCCACTGGTACTCAATCCCCTGGTATCCACTACCCCTTGATCCCCATCATTCTCTGGTATCCATCTCCTAATCCCCTGGTACCTACTCCCACTGTCATCCACTCCTTTGCTACCCAATCCACTGGCATCCATCACCCTCTGGTACCCATCATCCCCAGGAACCCCAGTACCCAATCTCTTGGCACCCACCACCCGTTTCCTGTCTCCCAGTCCCCAATTCCCTGGAACCCACTACCCCCGGTCCCCGTCTCCCAGTTCCCAACCCGCTGGTACCCATCACCAGGCACCCTCCTCCCTGGTACCCGGCCCAAAGCAGACCGAAGGTGGCCTCTCACCATCTTGGCCTCAGCTGGCCCCGTCTGTGCCATCCAGCCTGAAAGAGAGGAAATGGGAGACTCCTGCCGGCCTCTCAGCCTTCCAGAATGGCTCTGTCCTCTGACCCGGGGAGCCCACTGGTCCCTGAAACTAAAACCTCACTCTCCCCTCCCGCCTGGCCCTCCCCGTCCTTGGTGCCACAGCCGGGCTGCCAGACACGGGCAGGAACCGGGAGGTGCCCCTTCAAGGGGGCAGAGGGCTCCGGGGCACTCCGGGCAGCTGTAGGGAGGAGGAAGCATAGGGAAGGGCAAGGGGGGCAGCTCCCCAGTCCAACCCAGAGAGGGGCCAGCTGGCCAGGGCTCAGGGGAAGTGCCAGCCACCAGTCGACTCTGTTCTGCTCTCACCTCCCTCCCGCGGGCCTCCCCCGGGCCTCTCCCAGCAGTTGAATCAACCGTTCCTCCCCCGCAGCCCTCTCGCTCCCCAGCTCTCCTCCTGGAATGCCCTCCCATTGACTCCTGCAGTCTGGCCTCCTCCCCAACACTGCAACGGCTCATCTCCTCCAGGCAGCCCTCCCGCACTTACCCCAGGTCCCCCACTGACCATCTGGGGGCAGGAAGTGGGGTGTCTGAAGGAACTCCAGGTCCAGAGACTGCTTTAGCCCTGGTCCGGGCGGAGGGGCGGGTGGAGGCCGAACCCTAACTTGGCACCTAACTGTTCTCCCTATTAGTCTGTGAGCCCGTCTCTACCCCAGGGCTTAGTACAGGGCTTGGCACAGCTTAGAAATGGGGAAAGCCAGGGCACAGAGCTGCAGGGGTAAAGGCTTATGGGGTGGGGGTTCAGGAGCTCGGGTGAGCCAAGAGGGCCCTGGGGGCAACAGGCTGATTAGCTAAAATTGACCTCTGGGTCAGTCTGACCGTCTGCTCTGCCAAATGGGCTCACGGGTGAGGGGTCTGGTTGGGCCTTTAAGCATGGGAATGCATCACTTCAGTCGCGTCTCTGGCAGAGTCTTTCAGGGGTCTCTGGGATGCACATGTCATATCTGCATCTGGATAGACACGTGTATATGTGCGTGTGTGTGTGTGTGTGTGCCCGTGCTGGGAGGCCCGGTGGAAAGAGCCCAGCTCTGGGAGTCCCGAGACCCGAGTTCTAGTCGCAGCTCCAACAACTATCTGCTGTGTGAGCTTGGGTAAGTCACTTAACCTCTCTGTGCCTTCGTTTTTCTCCTGTGTAAAAGGAGGATCCACTACCTGTTCTCACTCCCTCTAAGGCTGTGAGTTCCCCATGGGGCTGGAACTGTGGCCGATTATCTTCCATCTACCCTGGGGCTTAGCGCAGTGCTTGACACATAGTAAGCACTAATAAATGCCATCGTTATCACTGGACTTCTACATACCTAAGTGAGCATATATTTCTGGGTGTGTCTGAATATATGATCATTTGGATGAGATTTCATTCATTCATTCACTCGATTTATGGAGTGCTTACTGTATGCAGAGCACTGTACTAAGCATCTGGGAGAGTACAATATAATAAGACACATTCCCTGCCCAAAACAAGCTCACAGTCTAGAGTGGGAGACGGACATTAATACACATAAAGCAATTACAGATCTGTACATAATAATAATAATAATGTTGGTATTTGTTAAGCACTTACTATGCGCAGAGCACTGTTCTAAGCGCTACGGTAGATACAGGGTAATCAGGTCGTCCCATGTGAGGCTCACAGTCAATCCCCATTTTACAGATGAGGTAACTGAGGCACAGAGAAGTTAAGAGACTTGCCCACAGTCATACAGCTGACAAGCGGCAGAGCCGGGAGTCGAACCCATGACCTCTGACTCCGAAGCCCAGGCTCTTTCCACTGAGCCACGCTGCTTTCCTAAGTAAGTGCCGTAGGGCCCAGTGGGGGGGGGGGGGGTGAATAAAGGGAGCGAGTCAAGGTGACGCAGAAGGAAGTTGAAGAAAAGGAAAGAAAGGTGGGGCTTAGTCCAGGAAGGCCTCTTGGAGGAGACATACCTTCAATAAGGCTTCAAAGTGGGGAAGAGTAATTGTCTGTCAATTTGAGGAGGGAGGATGTTCCAGAGCAGATAGGATGTGAGCGAGGGGTGGGTTTTGAGAAAGGCAAAACCAAGGAACGGTGAGAAGGTTGGTATTAGAAGAGCAAAGTGTGCGGGCTGGGTTGCAGTAGGAGAGTAATGAGGTGAGGTGTGTGTCTAGATCTACGGGGTGGACATCACATCTGTGCGTGTGTGCGCTGTGTGTGAAAATGGGTGTATTTGACTTTGTTCTATGTACAATACTGATTTTAATAATCAGTGTGGTATTTGTTACGTACTTTTTGAGTGCTAAGCACTGTACCAAGATCTCGAGTTGGACACAGTTCCTGTCTCGCTCAGTCTAAGGGGGAGGGAAGACGGCAGGTACCGAATCCCCAGGTGAGGAAACTGAGGCCCAGAGAAGTGAGTGACTGGCTCAAGATCACACTGCAAATTCTACGGGGGGGTAGGGGTGAGACGGACAGATGCATTTTCCAGGTCAGATTGTGAGCTCCTTCAGTTTTGTGGAGCCCCAAGTCACTTCCTGCGTGGCTCAGTGGAAAGAGCATGGGCTTTGGAGTCAGAGGTCATGGGTTCGAATCCCAGCTCTTCCACTTGTCAGCTGTGTGACTGTGGGCAAGTCACTTCACTTCTCTGGGCCTCAGTGACCTCATCTGTAAAATGGGGATTAAGACCGTGAGCCCCACGTGGGACAACCTGATTCCCCTGTGTCTACCCCAGCGCTTAGAATAGTGCTCTGCACATAGTAAGCGCTTAACAAATACCAACGTTGCTATTATTCCTGGAGGCTGATCGACCCTGAACCACTCCTCTGGCTGGCTGGGTGGGGGTGGGGCCAGTGGGGGCCAACCTGGGCCCCAGGGGTGGGTTCTCGCAGACCTGCCCGGTCTCGGAGAGATCCGATCCAAGAGCTTCTGCCCTTGCTCCCAGCTCTGAGTCACTCCAACTGATGGAAGGGGAAGCTGAGCCCAGATAGGTTGCGTGACTAGCCCCAAATCACACAGCAAGAGTTTGAACCCGGGACTTTGCCCCTGCAGGTACATGAGCCCATCGTTGGGCAGGGATTGCCTCCATCTGTTGCCCAAATTGTACATTCCAAGGGCTTAGTACAGTGCTCTGCACACAGTAAGCGCTCAATAAATATAATTTAATGAATGAATGCGGCCCCCACTCTCCCCCTCCAGACACCGCCCTCCTGGAGTGTTTCTGTCGGCTCTGAGCAGTTTGACCCTCCTGTCCTGTCCTCACACGCACCATCATGTCACCTGCTCCAGCTCCAACGCCCATACTGGGCAGTGCCGGGCATGGGCCGCTCAGGGGCAGCTGGTCCCTAGGATGGGATGGACGGGCCGGATTTCGGGTGGCGGGAATGAGTTTGTACTGAAATTTAACTCAGCCAGGGAGAACCCCCCCAACACTCCCCTCCGCCCCCAGACTCACCCAGCAGCAGCAGCAGGCGGAGCGCGGCCCAGCTCGGGGTCGGCCTTACGGGTCCGGGGTGCCAACCCTTCTCCATCGCTGCCTTCCGGCCTTCGGAAGGCCCACCCTGGGGACAAACACAGACGGATGGGCCCTAGGGTCGCCCAGGACAGCGCAAATGCACCCCCTGCAACACACTCTGACCCCAAGTCAAACACGCCTACTACTAGTGGAAAGAGTCTGGAAGCCAGGCGACCTCCTGGGTTCATTCATTCATTCAATCGTATTTACCGAGCACTTACTGTATGTAGAACTCTGTACTAGGCGCTTGGAACATAAAATCAGACAACAGAGACCATCCCTGACCCACAACACCGTCTAAAAAGCGGAGACTGACAGCAAAACAAGTCGTCAGGCATCGAGACCATCAAGATAGATAAATTAAATCATAGATCTAGACACATCATTAATAAAATAGAGTAATAAATAATACATACAAATAGACAGAAGTGCTGTG
Source organism: Ornithorhynchus anatinus (assembly GCF_004115215.2). NCBI lineage: Eukaryota > Metazoa > Chordata > Mammalia > Monotremata > Ornithorhynchidae > Ornithorhynchus > Ornithorhynchus anatinus. The sequence continues at coordinate 63,608,151 of NC_041729.1, read as the reverse complement.
GGGCAGGGAAGGGGGTAGAGCAGAAGGAGGGAGTAGGGGAAATGGGGAGGGGAGGGGGGTGGAGGAAAAGGGAGGGCTCAGTCTGGGGAGGCCTCTTGGAGGAGGTGAACCCTCAGCAGGGCTTTGAAGTGGGGAAGAGAGCTAGTTTGGTGGATGTGAGGAGGGAGGGCGTTCCAGTTGAGAGGTAGGACGTGGGCCAGGGGTCGACGGCGGGACAGGTGAGAAAGAGGCCCAGTAAGGAGGTGAGCGGCAGAGGAGCGGAGTGTACGGGGTGGTTTGTAGAAGGAGAGAAGGGAGGTGAGGTAGGAGGGGCCCAGGGAAGGAAGAGCTTTGAACTCAAGGCATTCATTCATTCATTCAATAGTATTTATATATTTTATATATAGTAAACAGAGTCAAGGGGAAGAACATCTCGTAAAAACAATGGCAACTAAATAGAATCAAGGCGATGTACATTTCATTATCAAAATAAATAGGTAATGTAAATACATACAGTTGAGCAGACGAGTACAATGCTGAGGGGATGGGAAGGGAGAAGGGGAGGAGCAGAGGGAGATGGAGGGAAAAGAGGGTTAAGCTGAGGAGAGGTGAAAGGGGGGCAGTAGAGGGAGAAGGGGAGCTCAGTCTAGGAAGGCAGTGAGCAGAGGGAGCCACCAGCATAATCATCATAATGATAATGGTATTCGTTAAGCACTATGTGCCAAGCACTGTTCTAAACATTGGGGGAGATACAAGGTCAGCAGGATGTCGCACATGGGACGCCCAGTCTTAATCTCCATTTTACAAGTGAGGTAGCCGGGCACAGAGAAGTTAAATAATAACGATGGTATTTGTTAAGCGCTTACTATGTGCAGAGGCCTGGGGTAGATACAGGGTAATCAGGTTGTTCATTCATTCATTCAATAGTATTTATTAAGCGCTGACTATGTGCAGAGCACTGTACTAAGCGCTTGGAATGGACAAATCGGCAACAGATAGAGACAGTCCCTGCCCTTTGACGGGCTTACGGTCTAATCGGGGGAGACGGACAGACAAGAACAATGGCAATAGAGTCAAGGGGAAGAACAGCTCATAAAAACAATGGCAAATAAATAGGATCAGGGTGATGTACATCTCAAACAAAATAAACAAAATAACTAGGGTGATGAAGATATATACAGTTGAGTGGGCGAGTACAGTGCTGAGGGGGTGGGACGGGAGAGGGGGAGGAGGAGAGGGCAAGGGGGGAGAAGAGGGTTTAGCTGCGGAGAGGTGAAGGGGGGGGGGGTAGAGGGAGCAGAGGGAAAAGGGGAGCTCAGTCTGGGAAGGCCTCTTGGAGGAGGTGAGCTTTAAGTAGGGATTTGAAGAGGGGAAGAGAATTAGATTGACTAAGGTGAGGAGGGAGGGCATTCCGGGACCGCGGGAGGACGTGGCCCGGGGGTCGACGGCTGGATAGGCGAGAACGGGGGACGGTGAGGAGGTGGGTGGCGGAGGAGCGGAGCGTGCGGGGTGGGCGGTGGAAAGAGAGAAGGGAGGAGAGGTAGGAAGGGGCGAGGTGATGGAGAGCCTCGAAGCCTGGAGTGAGGAGTTTTTGTTTTGAGCGGAGGTCGATAGGCAACCACTGGAGGTTTTTAAGAAGGGGAGTGACAGGCCCAGAGCGTTTCTGCGGGAAGATGAGCCGGGCAGCGGAGTGAAGAATAGACTGGAGCGGGGCGAGAGAGGAGGAAGGGAGGTCAGAGAGAAGGCTGACAGAGTAATCTAGGTTGTCCCACGTGGGGTTCACAGTCTTAATCCCCATTTTACAGATGAGGTCACTGAGGCACAGAGAAGTCAAATGACTTGCCCATAGTCACACAGGGACAAGCGGCAGAGTCGAGATTCGAACCCATGGCCTCTGACTTCTCAAGCCCGGGATCTTTCCATTGAGCCACGGACTTGCCCAAGCTGGGCCAGCAAACGGAGAAGGACCAGGGAGGGGATCTGGAGGAGCGGGGAGGGGGCACAGCAGGGACGGGGGCCTCCATTACTCTCTGGACGACCCCGGCCCAGGCCCCCCAGGGCCCCCTCCGGGTGGGGAGAGCGGAGTCCACAAGCACAGAGCAGAGAAGAGAGGCGCAGAGCAGAGAAAAGAGCACGGTAATACTGAGCAGAGAAGGGAGGACAGGGCAGAGAAGCGCAATTGGGAGGAGAGAGACACAGCACGAAGCAGAGAAGCGCAGAGAAAAGAAGCGCAGTAATGAGTAGAGAAGGAAGCACAGAGAAGAGGAGCACAAAGCAGAGTAAAGAAGGGAGCACGGAGCAGAAAAGGGAGCACGGAGCAGAGAAGCTCAATTGGGAGGAGAGACGCACAGAGTGAAGCAGAGAAGCGCAGGGCAGAGCAGGGAAGCGCAGAGAAGAGACGCGCAGTAATGAGTAGAGAAGGGAGCACAGAACAGAGGAGCACAGAGCAGAGCAGAGAAGGGAGCACGGAGCAGAATAGGGAACACGGAGCAGAGAAACGCAATTGGGAGGAGACGCACAGCGCGAAGCAGAGAAGCGCAGGGCAGAGCAGAGAAGCGCAGAGAAGAGAAGCGCAGTACTGAGTAGAGAAGGGAGCACAGAGCAGAGGAGCACAGAGCAGAGAAGGGAGCATGGAGCAGAACAGGGAGCACGGAGCAGAGAAGCGCAATTAGGAGGAGACGCACAGCGCGAAGCAGAGAAGCGCAGAGAAGAGAAGCGCAGTACTGAGTAGAGAAGGGAGCCCTGAGCAGAGAAGCGTTGGGACGAGCAGAGCAGAGGAGCACAGAGCGGAGTAGAGAAGGGAGCAAGGAGCAGAGAAGCGAAGAAGGGAGTTGAGAAGCGCAGTAGTGGGTAGAAAAGGGAGCGCAGAGCTGAGAAGCGCAGTCCGGAGGAGAGACGCGCAGCGGACCTCAGGGTGGACCTACCTGGCCTCTCCCACTGCCGGTCCCGAGTGGAGTCCGGGTTTCGGGGGAAGGAGCGATTTGCTTTTTCCCTGACCTCGGAGGAGGGGAGGGGGTGGAGGGTGGAGGGTGGGGCCCGCGTCCCGGACCGGTCTGAGGTCTCAGGTGCGCGACGTCCAAGCTCCGGCCACACCTGCTTCCTGCTGGAGGGGAGGAGGGGAGCTCCAAGTCCCGGCCTTCTGCTCCCTGTTCCCTCTCCCTGCTTCCTCTCCCTGCTCCCTTCTCTACACGGGCCCGGGATTCCAGCTGGGATGTGCCAGACGTTGTCTTGAACGCTGGGGTCAGTCGGGTTGGGCACAATCCGTGCCCCACATGGGACTCACAGTCTTAATCTGATTCTCTTCCCCTCTTCAAATCCCTACTTAAAGCTCACCTCCTCCAAGAGGCCTTCCCAGACTGAGCTCCCCCCTTTTTCCCTCTGCTCCCTCTATCCCCCCCTTCACCTCTCCACAGCTAAACCCTCTTCTCCCCCCTTGCCCTCTCCCGTCCCACCCCCTCAGCACTGTACTCGTCCGCTCGACTGTATATATCTTCATCACCCTATTTATTTTGTTTATTCTGTTTAATGAGATGTACATCACCCTGATCCTATTTATTTGCCATTGTTTTTATGAGCTGTTCTTCCCCTTGACTCTATTTATTGCCATTGTTCTTGTCTGTCCGTCTCCCCCGATTAGACCGTAAACCCGTCAAAGGGCAGGGACCGTCTCTATCTGTTGCCGATTTGTCCATTCCAAGCGCTTAGTACAGTGCTCTGCACATAGTAAGCGCTCAATAAATACTATTGAATGAATGAATGAACCCCCATTTTACAGATGAAGCAACTGAGGCACAGAAAAAACGTTAAGTGACTAACCCAAGATCACACAGCAGACAAGTGACAGAGCAAGGATTCAATTGTATTTGAGCACTTACTATGTGCAGAGGACTTTACTGAGCGCTTGGAATGGACAATTCGGCAACAGATAGGGACAATCCCTGCCCCGACGACGGGCTCATGATTCGACTATATCTAAATTAGGATTAGAACTCACGTCCTCTGATGCCCAGGCCATGTGATATTCCACTAGGCTATGCTGCCCATATGCTCCGTGTCATAATAATAATGTTGGTGTTTGTTAAGCGCTTACTATGTGCAGAGCACTGTTCTAAGCGCTGGGGGAGATACAGGGTCATCACGTCCCACGTGAGGCTCACAGTTAATCCCCATTTTACAGATGAGGTAACTGAGGCACAGAGAAGTTAAGTGACTTATCATCTTGCTTCTTCTCACTTCCAGGATCCCCCCCCAACCCCTATGAGCCCCCACCCTCTTCACCCTTCACTCACAATGACCAGCTGGAGAGTTTGGGGGTCAGGGCAATTCAGCAGCTCAAGTCCACCACTCTCCCTTCTCCCTTGAACTCATTACCCCCTATACACACACACACACACACACACACACACACTCTCTTTCTGAGACCCCTCCTCTGCGGGCAATCCTCACCCCCAGAAGCCCCCAGCCTTAAATTCCCAGGAAACTCAGGAATCAATCAATCAATGGTATTTATTGAGTGCAAACTGTGTGCAGAGTGTGTAGAGAAGAGAAGCGCTAAGCGCTGGGAAGAGTACAATACCACAGAGTTTGTAGACAAGTTCCTTGCCTAAAAGGAGCTTACAGTTTCAAGGGGGAGACAGACATTAATATAAATAAATAATTTATAGAGATAATAATAATGTTGGTATTTGTTAAGCGCTTACTATGTGCCGAGCACTGTTCTAAGCGCTGGGGTAGACACAGGGGAATCAGGTTGCCCCACGTGGGGCTCACAGTCTTAATCCTCATTTTACAGATGAGGTAACTGAGGCACCGAGAAGCTAAGTGACTTGCCCAAAGTCACACAGCTGACAAGTGGCCGAGCCAGGGTTCGAACCCATGACCTCTGACTCCAAAGCCCGTGCTCTTTCCCCTGAGCCACGCTGCTTCTCGGTGGTATTTGTTAAGCGCTTACTATGTGCAGAGCACTGTTCTAAGCACTGGGATAGATACAGGGTGATCAGGTTGTCCCTCATGGGGCTCACAGTCTTCATCCCCATTTTACAGATGAGGGAACTGAGGCCCAGTGAAGTGAAGTGACTTGCCCAAAGTCACACAGCTGACAAGTGGCGGAGCCGGGATTGGAACCCATGACCTCTGATGTATATAAGTGCAGTGGGAATGATGGTGGGGTGAATATCAAGTACCCAAAGTGTACAGTTAATAATAATAATTGTGGTATGTATTAAGTGCTTACTATGGGCCGAGTGCAGTCCCTGTCACAGCTGCTCAGTCTTAAACCCAATTTTATGGATGAGGGAACTGAGGCACAGAGAAGTTAAGTGACCCAAGGTCACAGATCATTCATTCAACATGTTCACTGTGTGCAGAACACTGTATTAAGCCCTCGGAAAGTACAATTCAGCAACAGAGACGAACCCTACCCAACAACGGGTTCACAGTCTAGAAGCGGAGAGACAAATGGTGGAGACAAGCAAGCTGCCTTGTTAGTGACTGCTTGTGATCCCACAAACCACAACAGAGAAGCAGCGTGGCTCAGTGGAAAGAGCCCGGGGCTTGGGAGCCAGAGGTCATGGGTTCGAATCTCAGCTCTGCCACTTGTCAGCTGTGTGACTGTGGGCAAGTCACTTCACTTCTCTGGGCCTCAGTTCCCTCATCTGTAAAATGGGGATGAAGACCGTGAGCCTCCTGTGGGACAACCTGATTACCCTGTATCTATCCCAGCGCTTAGAACAGTGCTCTGCACATAGTAAGTGCTTAACAAATACCAACATTATTATTACTGGGAGCCAGAGGTCATGGGTTTGAATCCCAGCTCCGCCACTTGTCAGCCGTGTGACTGTGGGCAAGTCACTTCACTTCTCTGGGCCTCAGTTCCCTCATCTGTAAAATGGGGATGAAGACCGTGAGCCTCCTGTGGGACAACCTGATTACCCTATATCTACCTCAGCGCTTAGAACAGTGCTCTGCACATAGTAAACGCTTAACAAATACCAACATTATTAACAACAGGGAAGAAACTGGCAAAGGCACTGATGGACTTTACTCGAGGCAGGTGATTCCGGCCTGTGGGGGGGCAGATCATTCATTCAATAGTATTTATTGAGCACTTACTATGTGCAAAGCACTGTACTAAGCGCTTGGAATGGACAATTGGGCAACAGATAGAGACAATCCCTGCCCAGTGACGGGCTCACAGTCTAAATGGGGAAGACAGACAGCAAAGCAAAACTGAACAAAAACAAGACAACATCATCAAGATAAATAGAATCAAGGAGATGTACACCTCATTAACAAAATAAATAGGGTAATAAATGATATATACAAATGAGCACAGCGCTGAGGGGAGGGGAAGGGGGAAGAGCAGAGGGTGCGGGGGGAGCAGAGGGAAAGGGGGTGCTCAGTCTGGGAAAGCCTCCTGGAGGAGGTGAACTCTCAGTAAGGCTTTGAAGAGGGGAAGAGAGTGAGTTTGGCAGAGGTGAGGAGGGAGGCCATTCCAGGTCAGCGGTAGGACGTGGGTCAGGGGTCCACGTTGGGACAGGCAAGAGGAGGTCCAGTGAGAAGGTGAGCAGCAGAGGAGCGGCGTGTGTGGGCTGGGCTGTAGAAGAAGAGAAGGGAGGTGAGGTAGGAAGGGGTAAGGGGATGGAGAGCTTTCTAAGCGCTGGGGAGATAGAAGGTGATCGGGTTGTCCCAGGTGGGGGTCATAGTCTTCATCCCCATTTCCAGAGGAGGTCACTGAGGGCACAGTCAATAATAATAATAAAAAATAATGATGACATTTGTGAAGCGCTTACTAGGTTCCAAGCACTGTTCTAAATGCTGGGGAGGATAAATAAATAAATAATGTTGGTATTTGTTAAGCGCTTACTATGTGCCGAGCACTGTTCTAAGCACTGGGGTAGACACAGGGGAATCAGGTTGTCCCCCGTGGGGCTCACAGTCTTCATCCCCATTTTACAGATGCGGTAACTGAGGCACCGAGAAGTGACTTGCCCAAAGTCACACAGCTGACGAGTGGCCGAGCCGGAATTCGAACCCATGACCTCTGACTCCAAAGCCTGTGCTCTTTCCACTGAGCCGCGCTGGGTTGTCCCAGGTGGGGGGGCTTACAGTCTTCATCCCCATTTTCCAGAGGAGGTCACTGAGGGCACAGAGAAGTGAAGTGACTGACCCGTGGAGTCGGGGGGGCTTCCTCTCTCTGTTCTACCCAGTAACAGGCCTGGACCATTCACTGACTGCCATGTGCAGCCCCGGCTATGACGCCCAAGGTGGTCGTTTTGAATCACGAGGGGGCAGCTGGTGGCATACACGGGGAAGGCAGCAGAGGAGCAGAAGCATGCAGATAAGCATTCATTCAATTCAATAGCATTTATCGAGCGCTTACTATGTGCAGAGCACTGTACCAAGCGCTTGGAATGTACAATTCGGCAACAGAGAGAGACAATCCCTGCCCAACCACGGGCTCGCAGTCTATCAGGTTGAACACAGTCCCTGTCCCACATGGGCCCCGCAGTCTTAATCCCCACTTCACAGGTGAGGGAACTAAGGTCCAGAGAAGTCAAGTCACTTGCCCGAGGTCACACAGCAGACAAGCAGCGGAGCTGGGATTGAAACCCTGGTCCTCTGGCTCCTAGGCTCAGGGTTTTTCCACCGGGCCACACTGCTTTCCGACCCGACCGCTGCATCGGCCTCCAAAGTGGTGTTTCTGCTTCTGGCCTCTGCCTTGAACAGATCGTCTTCTCCTCAAAAATCATCAATAGTTACCCATTCCTCATCCCTGACTTCTAGCCCTTAATGGGCTCTCTCCCTCCTACTTATTCATCCCCCACTACACTCCGGCTCCACTTTTAGCTCCTCTGAAGCTCACCCTCTCACTAGGCTTCCCTCTCTCCCAACACTGACCTCTTGCTCTACTTCTCCTTTGCCTGGAACTTCCTCCCCTCCTAACCCACAAGACAACCACTCTTCAAAAAGCCAGCCTCGCAGCACGTAGGTCCATGTCTGTGATTTATTTACGCTAATGTCCGTCTCCCCCTCTACACTGCAAGCTCGTTGGGGGCAGGAAATATGTTTATCCTTATTCTGTACTTTTCCAAGAGCTCAGAACGGTGCCCTGTACACAGTAAGCACTCGATAAATGCGACTGACTTCTCAAATCACGGTTCTTCCAGGAGGCCTTTTCCAAGAAATAGTCTTGATCCCACCATATATCACCTCAGCCCTTATGCACCAAGAGCACTTCTATACATTCCTTTACAAACCTTATTATTTAAGCATTAACTGACATATGTATCTCCTTTTCCTTCCTCCTTCTATAAATGATTTTGCTGTTCTGTCTTCCCCGCTAGATTATAAACTCCTCGACAGCAGGGCTCAACGGCAAGAGCACGGGCTTGGGCGTCGGAGGTCGTGGTCTCTAATCCCGGCTCCGCCACCTATAAGCTGTGTGACTTTGGACAAGTCACCCAACTTCTCTGTGCCTCAGTTACCTCATCTGCAAAATGGGGATTAAGACTGGGAGCCCCTCGTGGGACAACCTGATTGCCTTGTATCTACCCCAGCGCCTAGAACAGTGCTTTGTACATAGTAAGCGCTTAACAAATACCATCCTTTTTTAATTTTATTCTACCTCTATTGTACTTTCCCAAGTGCTTAGTACAGTGCTCTGCACAGAGGTGGCATGCAATGAATACTAACGATTGGTCGACTACAGAGCCTTCACCGGGCCCTTGGATGAGGAGACAAAAGTTACCCTTTTCCTCGCTCCTGGACCTTCTCTGGGAATTCCTCAAATTTATACTGATAGGGTCTGGATTTATGAGACACTATTCAGTCCGCAGACAAAACTAAACAACTCCTAATTTATCTCCTACTCTGAAAAGGCTTTTTTTTAATGGTATATGTTTAGCGCTTAGTATGTGTCAAGCACTGGGGTGCATACAAGTTTACTAGAATGGACACGGTCCCTGTCCTACATGGGGCTCCCAGTCTAAATTCATTCACTCATTCAATGGTATTTATTGAGCGCTTACTATGTGCAGAGCACTGTACTAAGCGCTTGGAATATACAATTCAGCAACAGATAGAGGCAATCCCTGCCCAATGACGGGCTCACAGTCTAATCGGGGGAGACAGACGGACAAAAACAAGACAACTTAATCACGATAAATACAATCAAGAGGATGTACACCTTGTTAACCAAATAAATAGGGTCATAAAAATATATACAAATGAGCACAGTGCTGGGGGGAGGGGGAGGGAGAGGGGGAGGACCAGAGGGAAAAGGGGAAGCTCAGGCTGTGAAGGCCTCTTGGAGGAGGTGAGCTCTCAGTAGGGCAAGGGGGAGGATTTAACCCTCATTTTAAAGATTAGGTAACTGAGGCACAAATCGTTTGCCCAAGATCCAGAGCAGACAAGTGGTACAGCCAGGATCAGACCGCAGCCCTGAGCCCTTTCCATTAGGCCATGCTGCTACTCTTGAAATGAACTTGAAATACATACACGTAAAAGAAGGATGTTTGAAGGATTACCGCGAACATTATAATCCCTGCTCAAGAAAATGGGCAGAGTGAGAAGAAACAATTCACAAGTTGGGACTTCACCACACACATGGGATACCGGCACCCAATGGGAGCGGGAAAGGATCAGATTTTTGCCAGGTAGCTGCATAGTACTTCATGGATTATGTTAGAGCCAGTCCCTACAGATGTGAATTTGGGGCAAATTATCCCTTTGAGGACCAGCACATGACTAAATCAGCAACTCGTGGTGCACAGAGAAGCCTCAAAATGGCACAGAGAAGCCAATACATAGATTATCCTGAATATCTTGGAAGCTCTTTAAAAAGGCCACAAAGGGCTATTTGTAGGACCAAAACAAAAAAAGCTCACTTTCTAATCCACTATTAAGGTAATTCGAGGACACATTTTTTGATGCTGAGTTGCAGTGCGAGACAATAAAAGCTATGAGATGGGATTCTTCCCCAAAAACCTATAGCAAGCTATGGACATCCCTAGTAACATTCTACTAGTCTGTATTAATTTCACCATAAGAAAGGTATCGTTGAGGCACAAAAATCTCCCTAATTAGCTGCCCAACTGGACACTTTCCTGTGGACAACAGCACTTCTCTCAAAACAGTTGTACCCACATACTCACTGACGCTTCTTTTCCGTGTTCGTTACTCACTGTATCCATCAATCAGTGCTATCTACTGAGCGCTTACTGTGGGCGGAGCGCTGCAGTAAAATGCTTGGGAGAGTACAATATAACAGAGGTAACAGACCCTCTCCCAGCCCAATTTTATCTAAATTGAAAGTGCTTTGAGGGCTGGACCATGACGTCTCTATGTTAAATACTTCCTCATCCTCTTGCTGGAAGGAAGTTCAAGTAGATTCAATCCAATTGTATTTATTGAGCGCTTACTGTGGGCAGAACAGTGTGCTAAGCGCTTGGGAGAGGACATACAACAATAAACAGACACATTACCTTCCAAAAAAGAGCTTACAGTCTTTGGCGGGGGGCAGGCATAAATATAAATTATTAATATTAATTAAATTACAACTTAAAAATTTAGTAAATATGAATTGATTTTTCCTAACTTCAAGAGACCCCCTTTATTGGATGTTTCCTAACTTCAAAAGACCCCTTTTCTTCTCTTGGATAACCATACTTCTTGGGGCCAATATCCAAAACAAACATAAGGGATTTAAAATGCAAATAGGAATACGGAAATGTAAAATATTGGCTAAAAGAAATTTCTGACTTGGCTAATTCACAAGATGATTTGGAAGATCTTCCCTCCAACTAACCTGTCTCCTACCCCAGCACAGATCTGTCCTTCAATTGAGGCTTATCAAAATAGAAAGCCTTTAGAAGCCAATGAGTGAGATCATACTTTAGTTCTTTGTATTAAGAACTTTCTGTGTGCCAAGCACTGTGCAAAGCACTGGGAGTAGATAGAAGATAATCAGATCAGACATGCTCCCGGTCCTATACTGAGGCTCATATTCTAAGATGGATTGAAGGCCAATCTCCTCCAAGAGGCCTTCCTTGACTAAGCCCTCTTTTCCTTCTCTTCAGCTCCCTCCTGCATCACCTCTTGCTCCCTTTATTCATCCCCCGCTTCCAGGCCCATAATATTTATGTACATATTTGTCGTGACAAGCAGCGTGGCTTAATGGAAAGAGCACAATTTTGGGAGTCAGAAGCTATGGGTTCCAAACCCGACTCCGCCACTTGTCAGCTGTGTGACTCTGGGCAAGTCACTTCACTTCTCTGAGCCTCAGTTACCTCATCTGCAAAATGGGGATTAAGACTGTGAGTCTCACGTGGGACAACCTGATTACCGTGTATCTACCCCAGCGCTTAAAAGAGTACTTGGCACACAGTAAGCACTTAACAAATACCCTCATCATCATCATCATCATTTATTTCTATTAAAGTCTGCTTCCCCCTCTAGCCTATAAGCTTGCTGTGGACAGGGAATGCATCTTATGCTGACTCAGTGGCAAGAGCCCGGGCTGGGGAGTCAGGGGTCATGGGTTCGAATCCCAGTTCCGCCACTTGTCAGCTGGATGAATGTGGGCAAGTCACCTCACTTCTCTGTGCCTCAGTTACCTCATCTGTAAAATGGGGATTAACTGTGAGCCTCACGTGGGACAACCTGATGAGCCTGTATCTCCCCCAGTGCTTAGAACAGTGCTCTGCACATAGTAAGCGCTTAACAAATACCAACATTATTATCTCCCAAGTATTTAGTGCAATGCTCTGCACACAGTAAGCGCTCAATAAATACGACTGACTGACGGAGAACAGGTATTTTAACCCTCACTTTACAGAGGAAGAAACTGAGAAGTCACGTGACCTGCCCAAGGCGACGCAGCAGACGAGTGGCAGAGTCGACACTGGAACCCGGGTTTCCAGGGCCATGTTCTTTCCTCCTGGAGGAGGTGGGATTTCAGAAAGGTTTCGAAGTTGGGGAAAGCTGTAATCTGGCAAACTAGAAGGGAGAGGGAGCTTCAGGCTAGAGAAAAGGTGGGAGGCAAAGGGTCAGAGGCAGTTGTTATTATGATAGCATTTGTTAAGCGCTTACTATGTGCCAAGCACTGTTCTAAGCCTGGGGTAGATACAAGCTAATCGGGTTGTCCGACGTGGGGCTCACGGTCTTAATCCCCGTTTTACGGAGGAGGGAACTGAGGCACAGAGAAGTGAAGCACCTTGCCCAAGGTCACACAGCAGAAGAGTGATGGAGCCGGGATTAGAACCCACGTCCTCTGACTCCCAAGCCCGGGCTCTTCCCACTAAGCCACGCTGCTTCATGAGGCACAGTATTTAGGCGAGCTTGAGAGAAACGAAAGAGCGTACACTGGGAAGAGAGTGGACAAGCAAGCTGAGTGTGAGGGAGTGACCTAAAGTCAAGGGTCAGGACTTTCTGCCTGACATGGGCGAGGAGTGGGGAACCACTGAAGAAACTGGAAAACATTTATAGAATGTATTTATCTTAATGTCTGTCTCTCCCTCTAGACTCTAAGGTCATGGTGAGCAGGGAACGTCTGCCGACTTGGTTGTATAGTACCTCCCCAAGTGTTTAGTTCAGTACTCTGCACATAATAAGCATCAGTAAATAATAATAACAATAATCATGGTACTTGTGAAGTGCTTACTATAAGCACTTGGAAGCAGGAAGAAGCACTGGCAGAACGGGCTCCTTTGACCACAGACCGGTACTAGACCCTTGGTGGTGGCGTGAGTGTGTGTGTCACTTCCTTGCACGTTGTTAAGACTAAGTAAAATATTTATCGCAGTAACCTCGGTGATCAGAGTTGCGTTTGACTTTAATTACATGTCACAGAGGCTCCCCCGGTCCAGGAAGATCCTGGTTGGTGTCGGGGGCGTGACACGGGGATTATAGATCCAAGTGCCTAGATGATGCAGAGGGAGGGGGAGTTGGGGAAAAGAGGGCTTTGGAGGAGACAAGACCCTAATAATGCTAATAAGCATACAGAAAGCAGGCTAAAGAGGTAGCTCTCCCTTAAGTCCTGCCCACTGCCTAAACTGCCTCAATTTAGAAATGCCCCTTTGCCCCATTTCCCCAGGCATTGGTCCAGCCAGAGCCTATTCTCATGGCTGCCTAGTACAGTCCCTAGAACTCAGTGGTCATTCAATAATAATAATAATAATTGTGGTATTTAGTGCAGTCCCTGCCCCTCACTCAGCATTCAATTAATGATTGTGGTCTTTATTAAATGCTTACCGTGTGCCAAGCATTATACTAAGCACTAGGTTATGCACCATGCAATCAGTTCAGAGTCAGACCCTGCCTTGCACGGGGCCGTCACCGGTCGATTAGACTTGAGTTCCAGAATCTCCGGGCACTAGACAGAGCCCGGGGTTTAAAATAAAAACCTAGATTTCTTTACTTGCACCGGCACACAAGCAAAAAGAGTGTCACAAAGAAGTAGGGATTCAGGGCACAACGGGTGGGCTCCCATGGCTCATCTACCAGACTAGCGCTTACAGTGGATTAAGGAGCAGGTCTGCTTACGAACCACCATATTAAGGAGCAGGTCTGCTTACAAATGAGCACCATCAATGTTGTGGATCTTCCTGACGATGCCAATATAGATAGGGTCTGCTCACAAAGCGACCACCTTCCCGGCTCTCCGTTGTCCTGATGAGGCCATAGCTAGTGACGCTTCTTTTAGTTATAGGGTCTACTTAAGAAAGACGATGAACCCGTCCTGCTCCCCGTTTTCCGGAGAGTGCCACAGTTAGAGGGCTTACTTAAAAGCACAACCAGCCTCCAGGCTCCTCGTCTTCCTAGCGGGGCCATCGTAGAGCTGGCATCCCACAGTCTGGGTGGAGGAGATTGTTAGACCAGGCAACATAGGTCTCCTCTGGCTTCAAAATGCTGTTCCTCAGGGGCAATTTATACAGAGGGCTTTTATTCATTCATTCAGTTGTATTGATTGAGTGCTTACTGTGTGCCGAGCATCGTACTTAGCTCTTGAGAAAATACAGCAATAAACAGACAAATTCCCTGCCCGCAACAAGCTTAGAGGTGGGGAGACAGATGACGATACAAATAATAAAATTACGGCTATGTACGTAAGTGCTGGGGGGGCTGGGAGTGGGGAAGAGAAAAAGGGAGCGAGTCAGGATGAAGTAGAGGGAGTGGGAGATGAGGAAAAGTGGGGCTTAGTCTGGGAAGGCCTCTTGGAGGAGATGTGCCTTCAGTAAGGTTTTGAAGTGGGGTTGAGTAATTGTCAGATTTGAGAGGGGAGGGTGTTCCAGGCCAGAGGCAGGACACGGGCAAGGGATTGGTGGTGCGATAGACGAGATGGAGGCACAGTGAGAAGGTTAGCACTAGAGAAAGGAAGTGTGAGGGCTAAGTTGTAGTAGGAGAGAATTGAGGGGAGTTAGGAGGGGGCCCAATGATGGAGTGTTTTAAAGCCAACGGTGAGAAGTGTTTGTTTTGATGCAGAGGTAGATGAGCAACCACTGGAGTTTTTAGAGTGGGGTCACATGTCCTGAACATTTCTGTGAAACAATGATCTGGACAGCAGAGTGAAGTAGGGACTGGAGTGGGGAGAGGCTGGGAAGTCAGCAAGAAGGCTGATACAGTAATCCAGGCGGGCTAGGATAAGTGATTGCATTAATGTCTAAGCAATTTGGATGGAGAGGAAAGGATGGTCCAGCCTCTCTCCACTAGGCCGCCCTGCCTGTGGCTCTTGGCTGCCCTCCCTCTCCTCACGCTGCGAGCCCTGACCTGCGCTGCAGTGAAGGGAGTCGGCATGCTTTGTCCCCACTGGGCAGAGTTGGGGGAGTCTATGAAGATGGGGCGGGAGTGTGTCAAGGTGAGGCAGGAGGAGTTGGACCCAATGAGTCCACTGGATGCCAGGCATCACACTAAGCAGTGGGTTAATAATAATATTAATAATTATGACGGTACTCGTTAAGCACTTACTATGTGTTCTAAGCACTGGGGCCGATACAAGATAATCAGGTTGGGCACAGTCCCTGTCCCACATGGGGCTCACACTCTTAAACCCCATTTTCCAGAGTAGTGAGGCAACAGAGAAGTTAAGTTGCCCGAGGTCACCTAGCAGATAAGTGGAGGAGCCAGGATTAGAACTCAGGTCCTTCTGACTCCCAGGCCTGTGCTCCAGCCACTAAGCCACGCTGCTTCAAATGCCAAAAGAACCAAGAGACCTGGAGGTAGTTGCTTCCTCTGGCTTCCCTGGCTCCCCCAGTTCCTTCAACCGCCCTGATTCTCCTAGCACCTTTGGGTCCCCCAGTTCTTCCAGAGCCCTCATCTCCCTCAGCTCCCCCAACTCCCCTAGCTCTTCCCTACCTCCCTACCCCCTACCCCGCTTCAGTTCCCTCGGCTCCCCTGCACCCCTGGCTCCCCTTCTCCCCCAGCCCCAACCCCTGACTCTGGGTCTGCTCCCAGTCCACTTGGGGAGGCAGCTAGGAGGGAAGGGGTGAGGCTGACTGGGTGGAAAAGCCTGAAATTCCACCTGTCCATCAGGGTGAGGGGTTGGTGACAGCCTTGGCCTGGGGCCCAGGAGCCACATTGTGCCCGTGTTCCCATCACAGTCTGGCCCGAGGTTCCGGCACCGGCCTCTCCCCGGGGAATTCCTGGGCTAAAACAATGGGCCCAGCCCCCGCCCTCCGGGGGTGGAATCTGCTGAGATCCCCACTCGGGGACCCCCCCCCGCCACTCCTTGAAGGGACACCCCTTCCCCCCACAACCGTGGGCCGGAAGGCGGCCATCCCGCTAGACAGCCTGGAGGGCGGGACTCGTATCTTCTACCCTCTTGCGCTTTCCCCCTTGTTTAGTTTGGGCTTCTGCCCACAGGAGGGGGGCCTGGCACAATGCTTTCGATTGAGAGCCCCCTCCCGCCCCGACCATGACCATACGCCCCACATTCATCGGGACTGTCACGTATGTCAAGCTCCCGCCCGCCTCCTCTTCCTCTTCCTTCTTCTTTCTTCTTCTTCCTCTGTTGCCACCTCAGCTGCCCTGGCAGCATCCACCTGGTGTTCCCTCGGCAGGACCCCCGGGCAGGGTGACTGTGCCCGAATCCTCCGATAGGCCCGTGCTTGTGGCATGAGCACCACCTGACCGGTGGGGGATTGGCCTGTCGTCGATGTGGGATCGGCTCGTGATTGATGAGTCCGAGGACTTGGGTTCTCATCCCAGCTTGGCCACTTTCCCGCTGTGTAGTCCTCTAGAGCTCCTTACGGGTCAGGGGACGTGTGTGCTAATTCTTGTTGTATTATATTCTTCCAACTACTTAGTACTGTGCAACTGATGGATCGACGGATGGGACTGTGTAACCTTGAGCGAGTCACTAAACTCCTCTGGGCCCCGGTTTCCTCATCTGTAGATGGGGAGTCAGTACCTTTTTTCCGTCCCACTTAGGGAGCGCGTGTGGGATTGGGTCCGACCTGCTTATCTACCCCAGTGCTTAATTTAGTGCTCGGCCCATAGTAAACCCTCGACCAACACCACCGTGATTATTTCTATTATTGTTTTGGCACGTTCCTGGTGTGTCGCTGGCATGCAACTGATGTGTACCTGGCATGTGGCACGTGGGTTCTAATCCTGGCTCTGCCAATTGTTTGTTGTGTGTGACCTTGGAAAAGTTGCTAACTTCACTCTGCCTCACTTTACTCAACTGCAGAATGATGGAAATTCAAGACTCGTTCTCCCCCCTACCTAAACTGTGAGCCCCAAGTGGGACAGGGCCTCTATCCGACCTAACTGGAATCTACCCCAGTGCTTAGAACAGTGCTTGACACATAGTAGGTGCTTAACAACTATAATAATAACAATAGTAATGACAATAATAATAATGATGCCACCCAGTCCGTCCCTTCCTTCCTTGGGGAATTTTCTAAGTCCACTCCCGGAGGTTGGCTTATGGGGATTTTCTTCTCTCAGGTCCTGCCGCCTTCCGCCCTCACCGACCCCCGCATGCCCGGGCGGGCAGGGCAGCCTCCAGAGCTGGGCGAGAGGAGGGGCCGGGCGATGCCGGCAGGCTTGGAGCGGCCCGTCCTGGTGAGGTGTCAGGTTCGCGGGGTCTCCCGGGCAGCCATTCGAATTGCAGCATCTGCACCCCGACATGCTGGCTTTGCCGGACCCAAAACCCTCCTGGATCCCCCAGCCCGGTGGTGGTCCCCCGCTTCCCTGGGTGACTCCTGGCTACCCAACGCCCCCGACTCTCAGCTGCCCTGGAGCTGCCCCTGCCAGCCCTTCCCCCCTACCCTTCCCCCACACATACACACACTGATTTTTTCCTTTCACCACCATCAATACTGGAAGCTCCTTGTGGGCAGGGCAAGTTTTTTGTATTTCTGATGGATTTTCCCCTGTACTTAGGACAACGTGCTCCTCCAAGTGAGTGCTCAATAAATACCACCGCTACTATTAAATACTCAATAAATACGATTGAGAAGCACCGTGGTTCAGTGGAAAGAATCCGGGCTTGGGAGTCAGAGGTCATGAGTTCTAATTCCGGCTCCGCCGCTTGTCAGCCCTGTGACTTTGGGCAAGTCCCTTAACTTCTCTGTGCCTCAGTGACCTCAGCTGTAATATGGGGATGAAGACTGTGAGCCCCACGTGGGACAATCTCAACACCTTGTCTCCCACCAAGCGTTTAGAACAGTGTTTTGCACATAGTAAGCGCTTAACAAATATCCACATTATTATTACTATTGCTGTTACTAATACCACTATTAATATTATCACTATTACTGTTACTGTTCCTCCAACAACTACTGCTACTACTACTAAGTAGTGATAATAATAATAATAATGACATTTGTTAAGCACTTACTATGTGCAAAGCACACTAGTAGTGGTTTAATAATAATAATGTTGGTACTTGTTAAGCGCTTACTATGTGCAGAGCACTGTTCTAAGCGCTGGGGTAGATACAGAGTCATCCGATTGTCCCATGTGAGGCTCATAGTCAATCCCCATTTTACAGATGAGCTAACTGAGGCACAGAGAAGTGAAGTGACTTGCCCTCAGTCACACAGCTGACAAGTGGCTTAGTGGAGAAAGCCGAGGCCTGGGAGTCAGAGAGGCCTGGGTTCTAATTCTCGTTCTGCCACATGTCTGCTGTGTGACCTTGGGAAAGTTACTTCGCTTCTCTGGGCTTCAGTTACCTCATCTGTGAAATGGGGATTAAGAGTGTGAACCCCCTGTGGGATGGGGCTGTGTCCAATCTGATCAATTTGTATCTACCCCAATACTTAAGAACAGTGCTTGGCTCATACTAAGCGGTTAACAAGTACTGTAGTTATTATTATTGCTACTCCTATTGATAATAATAATAATAATTTTGGAATTTAAGCGCTTACTCCTGCTGCTGCTACTGATAATACTGCTATTGTTACTACAACAGCTACTAATACTCCTGTTACTACTGGGGCTACTGCTACTGTAAATAAAGATAAGGTAAATAAGACATGGGTTAAGTGCTTACTATGGGCAAAGCACTGTCCTAAGCGCCGGGGGGCGGGGAATATAAGGTGATCGGGTTGTCCCACGTGGGGCTCATGGTCTTAATCCCCATTTTCCAGATGAGGGAACGGAGGCACAGAGACGTGAAGTGACTTGCCCAAAGTCACACAGCTGACAAGCGGCAGAGCGGGGATTTGAACCCATGACCACTGACTCCCAAGCCCGGGCTCTTTCCACTGAGCCCCGCTGCTTCTGTACCACAGCTACTACAGCTCCTGCTGCTATTTCGACTCTACTACTTCTGTAGCTACTCCTGCTGCTACTGCTGTTCGTTGTGGCAGGGAACGTGTCTCTATCTTGTTGTGTGGCACTCTCTCCACCCCTTAGTACAGTGCTCTGCATGCGGTAAGCACTCACTGAATTTGACCATTGACTGCTACTCCTCTTTTAACTTACAACTGCTACTACTTCAAAGACAGAGCTCCTCGTCCTCCCTCCCAAGCCCTGTCCTCTCCCGAACTTTCCCGTCACCGTGGAAGGCACAACCGTCCTTCCCGTCTCACGAGCCCGCGGCCTTGGTGTCATCCTTGAACCCGCTCTCTCATTCACCCCACATACCCGATCCGTCACCAAATCCTGTTGGTCTCAACCTTCACGACATCGCCAGGATCCGCCCTTTCTTCTCCATCCAAATCCCTACCACGTTAGTACAATCTCTCATCCTATCGTGACTGGATCACTGCATCAGCCTCCTTTCTGATCTCCTGACCTCCTGTCTTTCCCCATTTCAGTCCACATTTCACTCGGCTCCCTGGATTATCTTTCTGCAGAAACGTTCAGGGCATGTCACCCCTCTCCTCCAAAATCTCCTATCAACCTCTATATCTTCTCATTATTGGCTTCAAAGCTCTCCATCACCTTGCCCCTTCTTACCTCACCTCCCTTCTCTCCTTCTATATCCCAGCCCACACACTCCGCTCCTCTGGTGCTAAGCTCCTCACTGTGCCTCCATCTCGCTTGTCCCGCCGTCGACCCCTGGCCCGCGTCCTACCTCTGTCCCGGAATGCCCTCCCTCCTCAAACCGGCTAAACCATCACTCTTCCCCCCATCAAAGCCCTATTGAAGGCACCCCTCCTCCAGGAGGCCTTCCCAGACTAAGCTGAGCCCTACGTGGGACAACTTGATTACCTTGTATCTACCCCAGCGCTAAGAACAGTGTGCTTGGCACATAGTAAGCGCTGAACAAATACCAACAATATTATTATTATTATTTTCCTCAGCCCCCCCTCCCTTCCGCGTCACCTCTACTCTCTCCTTTTGCTCTTCCCCCCGGTCTCCCCATCCCACAACACTTTCATTAATTAATTAATTAATTCATTCATTCATTCAATCGTAATTATTGAGAATTTACTGTGTGCAGAGCACTGTACTAAGCGCTTGGAAAGTACAATTCGTCAGTACAGTTTAATGCAGTACTCTGCGTGTAGCCAGCCACACAGCACTTATGTACATATTTGGAGTTCATCTAGTCATTTATATTAAGGTCTGTCTCCCCCTCCAGACTGTAAACTATCAACCTCCGCACGAAACAAAAACTTCTCACTCTAGGCTTCAAGGCTCTCCTTCACCTTGCCCCCTCCTACCTCTCCTCCCTTCTCTCTTTCTCCCACCCACCCCGTAGGCTCCGCTCTTCTACAGCCCAACTCCTCCCCGACCCCCGTCCCCGCCCATCCCGCCGTCGACCCCTGGGCCACGTCCTCCCGCGGTCCCGGAACGCCCTCCCTCCTCACCTCCGCCAAACTAACTCTCATCCCCTCTTCAAAGCCCTACTGAGAGCCCACTTCCTCCAAGAGGCCTTCCCAGACTGAGCCCCCCTTTTCCCTCTGATGCCTCTCTGCCCCCCCTTCACCTCCCCTCAGCTAAGCCCCCTTTCCCCCCCTTTTCCTCTGCTCCTTCCCCTCCCCTCAGCACTGTGCTCATCTGCTCATTTGTACATATTTTTATTACCCTATTTATTTTGTTACTGAGATGTACATCCCCTTGATTCTATTTATTGCTATTGTTTTTGTCTGTCTCCCCCGATTAGACTGTGAGCCCGTCAACGGGCAGGGATTGTCTCTATCTGTTGCCCAATTGTCCATTCCAAGCGCTTAGTACAGTGCTCTGCACATAGTAAGCGCTCAATAAATACTATTGAACGAATGAATAAACTCGCTGTGGGCAGGGAATGTGTCTGTTTCTTGTTCTTTCCCCCATGCCTTGAGCAGTGCTTTGCACACAAGGCGAGCTCAGCCCCCTCTTATCTCACCTCCCCATTTTCCCACTACAACCCAACCCACACACCTCGCTCCTCTAACGCTAACCTTCTCTCGAAACCTCCATCTCGTCTATCTCGCCGATGACCTCTCGCTTACATCCCGCCTCCGGCCTGGAATGGCCTCCTCCTATCCGACGGACAGTGACTCTCCCCCTCCTTCCAAGCCTTATCCAAGTCCCATCTCCTCCAAGAGGCCTTCCCCGACTAAGCCCTCCTTTCCTCTTCTCCCACTCCTTTCAGCGTTGCTCTGTCTTGCTCCCTTTATTCATCGCAGGACATATGTACATATCGGTAATTTCTTTACTTGTATCGACGTCTGTCTGCGCGCCAGACTATAAACTCGTGGTGGACAGGGAATGTGTCTTTTGATTGCTATATTGTACTCTTCCAAGCGCTCAGTACAGTGCTCTGCACACAGCAAGCGCTCATTAAATACAACTGACTGGCCAACTGCTACTCTTGCTGCTTTGCTATTCCTATCACTTGCGTCTACTAATATCCTCCTAGGCCACCCTCTGCTCTTCCCATTCCCGCTGGTCCCACTCCCTTCTCTCCCCGCCTTGATCCGCGGAGGGTGGGGACGGTCTGCTTTTGGTCACGGGTGGTGGCGGGGGTTCCTTTACCAGAAAAGGTGGTTCGCTATTACATTTGGCTCTGCTCCTCTAAGTGTTGTTTTGGTTCTTCCTCCTGGACGTAACAGCTGGTCCTCCCTCCCGACACAGGGTAGGACTGAGGCCCCACCTCTCCTGAGAGGGATTCTTGCCCGGCTGCGGGCATGCGCCCCCGGGACTTGGTTCTCTTGCCCCACACTCGCCCACCCTCGTCCACCCAGACTCTCCCCGCCCCTGGAGCACCAGCGGACTGAGTTACCAATTCAAGACTGGTTTCCCGTGGCCCGGGTACCCTCCCGAGCCTCTCCGGGCGATGGCCCAGAAACAGCCCCTGCCACCCGACACGGGTGAGGGTTTGGGCGCCTGCCCAGGCCCGGCCCGGAGGTTCGGTCCAGGGCGAAGGAGAGGTGAAGGGGACTGCGAGCAGGGAGAGGCCCGAGGGGAGCCAGACCCTCCCACCCTTCGCCTCTCCCCCCCCAAATGCCGTCACCTCCAGCCCACCCCAAATCTGGGCTTTGGGAGGGGACGGGAGGAAGGGGATCTGGGTGGGAAGCAGCGTGGCCTGGTGGCTTGGGAGTCACTTGTGTGCTGTGTAGCCCTGGGCAAGTCACTTAACTTCTCTGTGCCTCAGTTACCTCATCTGTAAAACGGGGATTGAGACTGTGAGCCCCACGCGGGACCACCTGATTACCTTGTACCTACCTCGGTGCTTAGAACAGTGCTTGGCACGTAGTCAGATATCATAATTATTATTATTATCTCCTTGCATCTACCACTGTGCTTTGCACATAGGTGCTTAACAGTTGTGCCATTATTATCACCACTGGCCAGTTTAGCCATTTCCAGCGTGGCTCAGTGGAAAGAGCCCGGGCTTCGGAGTCAGGGGTCATGGGTTCGACTCCCGGCTCTGCCACTTGTCAGCTGTGTGACCGTGGGCGAGTCACTTCACTTCTCGGTGCCTCAGTTCCCTCATCTGTAAAATGGGGATTAACTGTGAGCCTCACGTGGGACAACCTGATGGCCCTGTGTCTACACCAGCGCTTAGAACAGTGCTCTGCACATAGTAAGCGCTTAACAAATACCAACATTATAAGTACTATAGCTACTACAATGAGGTGGTCGGGTGGGGGCCGGGAGGAGGAGAGAGAGGAGGAAGGGCTACTGATGGCTCCTCCCTACTGCTCACCATTCATTCAATAGTATTTATTGAGCGCTTACTCTGTGCAGAGCACTGTACTAAGCGCTTGGAATGGACAAATCGGTAACAGTTAGAGACAGTCCCTGCCCTTTGACGGGAGCACGGTCTAATCGGGGACTACAGAGCCCCATTTTTTTTGTTTGGGTTTTTTATAGTATCTGTTAAGCACTTACTATATAACAATAATAATAGTGGAAGCAGAGCCAGGAGTAAAATCAGCCAAGCAGCCTGAGGCAGCGTGGCTCAGTGGAAAGAGCATGGGCTTTGGAGTCCAGGGTCATGAGTTCAAATCCCAACTCTGCCACTTGACAGCTGGGTGACTGTGGGCAAGTCACTTAACTTCTCTGGGCCTCGGTGACCTCATCTGTAAAATGGGGATGAAGACTGCGAGCCCCACGGGGGACAACCTGATTCCTCTGTGTCTACCCCAGCGCTTAGAACAGTGCTCTGCAAATAGTAAGCGCTTAACAAATACCAACATTATTATCATTATTATTATTAGTGGCAAGAACCCACGTTTGGGAGGCAGAGGACGTGGGTTCTAATCCCGGCTCCGCCACCTGTCTGCTGTATGACCTTGGGCAAGCCACCTCACTTCTCTGGGCCTCGGTTTCCTCATCTGTAAAAAGGGGGATTGAGACGGTGAGCCCCACATGGGGCAACCCGATTACCTTGTATCAACCCCGCCGCTTAGAACGTTGCTTGGCCCGTAGCATTTAACAAGGACCGTTATTTATTATATTTTTATTATTATTAATCCAGGGCCTCTGACTCCCAGGCCCGGGTTCTCTCCGCTCTTCCGTGCCGCTTCTACAAAAAATCCAACTACCCCAGACAAGTCCATCATTACCGTGACTCTGTTGTTCCGGAAAACCTCACTGTTCCCGGGAAGACTGTCCTACTATTGACGGTAAGATCCTATCCATGCGGGTGGTATGTGAAATAACTGATGCGTGACCTGACACTCCCTCCTGGATTGTTTGCCCTTAAAAATAGATTCAGCTGTCCTTTCCCTTCTTCCTCCTTTCTGTAATTTATTTTTAGAGCCCGTCTCCCCCGCTAAACTGTAAGCTACTTATTTTTATTGATGGCATTCGTGCCAATCACTGTGCTAAGAGCTGGGAGAGAGACAAGTTAATCAGGTTGGACGCAGTTCCTGTCCCACGTTCGACTGAAAGTCTAAATCGGAGGGAGGGGGAGTTAATCCCTATTTTCCAGATGAGTTAACTGAGGAAGAACAGAGAAGTTTCAGTGACTTCATTTTTTTTTATTAGCACTTGTCAAACCCTTACTATTTGCCAAGAACCCGGGCTTGGGAGTCAGAGGTCATGGGTTCTAATCCCGCCTCCGCCACCTGTGTGACTTTGGGCAACTCACTTCACTTGGAGAAGCAGCGTGGCTCAGTGGAAAGAGACCGGGCTTGGGAGTCAGAGGTCATGGGTTCAAATCCCACCTCTGCCACTTGTCAGCTGTGTGACTGTGGGCAAGTCACTTCACTCTGGGCCTCAGTTCCCTCATCTGTAAAATGGGGATGAAGACTGTGAGCCCCACCTGGGACAACCTGATCACCTTGTATCCCCCCCCAGCGCTTAGAACAGTGCTCTGCACATAGTAAGCGCTTAACAAATACCAACATTATTATTATTCTCTGTGCCTCAGTTCCCTCATCTGTAAAATGGGGATGAAGACCGTGAACCCTACCTTGTATCCCCCAAAGCGCTTAGAAGAGTGTTTTCCACATAGTAAGCACTTAACAAATGTTATTATTATTATTCTTCTTCTTCTCTGGGCATCAGTTCCCTCATCTGTAAAATGGGGATCAGCTGTGAGTCTCACGTGGGACAACCTGATGACCCTGTATTTCCCCCAGTGCTTAGAACAGTGCTCTGCACATAGTAAGCGCTTAACAAATACCAACATTATTATTATTTTTTGTCTGTCTCCCCCGCTTAGACTGTAAGCCCGTCAAAGGGCAGGGACTGTCTCTATCTGTTACCGATTTGTACATTCCAAGCGCTTAGTACATTGCTCTGTACATAGTAAGTGCTCAATCAGTACTATTGAATATTGAATGAATGAATATTATTATTCTCTGTGCCTCAGTTCCCTCATCCTTAAAATGGGGATGAAGACTGTGAGCCTCACGTGGGACAACCTGATGACCCTGTCTCTCCCCCAGCACTTAGAACAGTGTTCTGCACATCATAAGCGCTTAACAAATACCAACATTATGATTATTCTCTGTGCCTCAGTTCCCTCCTCTGTAAAATGGGGATGAAGACCGTGAACCCTACCTTGTATCCCCCTCAGCGCTTAGAAGAGTGTTTTGCACATAGTAAGCGCTTAACAAATGTCATTATTATTATTATTCTCTGGGCCTCAGTTCCCTCATCTGTAAAATGGGGATTAACTGTGAGCCTCACAAGGGACAACCTGATGAGCCTGTATCTCTCCCAGCGCTTAGAACAGTGCTCTGCACATAGTAAGCGCTTAACAAATACCAATATTATGATTATTCTCTGTACCTCAGTTCCCTCATCTGTAAAATGGGGATTAACTGTGAGTCTCAAGTGGGGCCACCTGATTACTCTGTACCTCCCCCGGTGCTTAGAACAGTGCTTTCCACATAGTAAGCGCTTAACAAATGTCATTATTATTATTGTTGTTATTATTATTATAAGCCTGCTCCACCCCACTAGAGTGAATTGGCCAGTTCCCAGGGTTGGGCCCCCGCACATGCGCTCTGTAGGCGGCGGAGGCTGCCCGCCACCCAAGGCGCGCGCATGCGCGTTCGCCAAGAAGCCCCCTTCGGGCGCGCCTGGCCGCGCATGCGCAGCAAGGCGGCCCCCGGGAAGGGGGCTGGCTGCGCATGCGCACCACGGCACCCCGGCCATGCGCTCCACGGCGGCCCCGGGGGGAGGGGGGCTGAACGCGCATGCGCACCACGGCGGCCCCGGGGGAGGGGGCCTGGCCGCGCATGCGCCCCTGGGCGCCACGGCCGCTTGACGGCAGTGTGGCGATGCGTCCGGGGGCCCTTTACGACGTTTGGCGACAGCGCGGCCGGGCCTCGCTTCCGCGCCCGACGGCAGTGTGGCGGCCATGGCGTCGCCCTTCAGCGGGGCCCTGCAGCTGAGCGACCTGGACGACTTCATCGGCCCCTCTCAGGTGGGCTGGGGGCCTCCCGCCCTGCATCCCCCTTTCCCAGGCGGGGAAACCGAGGCCCAGAGGAAGGGCGAGCCCTGTCCGAGAGGTCACACACTGCTCAGGGCTGGGGGGTGGGGGTCAGAGGTCCTGGGTTCGAATCTCGCCTGGCAGCTGTGCCACTTGGGGCCAGTCACTTCTCTGGGCCTCAGTGACCTCATCTACACAATGGGGATGCAGACTGGGAGCCCCACGTGGGACAACCTCATCCCCCTGTCTCTCCCCCAGCGCTTAGAACAGTGCTTTGCACATGGTAAGCGCTTAACAAATACCAACATTATTATTATTACCCCCCCCCCCCCAGCGCTTAGGACAGTGTTTTGCACATAGTAAGCGCTTAACAAATACCAACATTATTATTACCTCCCCCAGCGCTTAGAACAGTGCTTTGCACATGGTAAGCGCTTAACAAATACCAACATTATCTTTATTATCATTACCCCCCCCCAGCGCTTAGGACAGTGCTTTGCACATAGTAAGCGCTTAACAAACACCAACATTATTATTATTATTACCTCCCCCAGCGCTTAGAACAGTGCTTTGCACATAGTAAGCGCTTAACAAATACCAACATTATTATTATTATTACTCCCCCCCAGCACTCAGAAAAGTGCTTTGCACATAGTAAGAGCTTAACAAATACCAACATTATTATTATTATTATTATTACCACCACCCCCAGCGCTTAGAACAGTGCTTTGCACATAGTAAGCACTTAACAAATACCATTTTCATCCCCTTGATTCTATTTATTGCTATTCTTGTCTGTCCATCTCCCCCGATTAGACCATGGGCCCATCAAACAGCAAGGATTGTCTCTATCTGTTGCCGATTTGTACATTCCAAGCGCTTAGTACAGTGCTCTGCACATAGTAAGCGCTCAATAAATACTATTGAATGAATGAATGAACCTTATATCCCCCTCCCCCCCAGAGCTTAGAACAGTGCTTTGCAGATAGTAAGCGCTTAACAAATACCATCACTATTAATATTATTATTAAGTGGAAGAGCTGGGATTAGAACCCAGGTCCTCTGATTCCCCGACCTTCTTTATTATTAATAATAATAACGTTGGTATTTGTTAAGCACTTACTATGTGCCAAGCACCGTTCTAATCGCTGGGGGAGATACAGGGTGATCGGGCTGTCCCACGTGGGGCTCACAGTCTTCATCCCCATTTGACAGATGAGGGAACTGAGGCCCAGAGAGGTGAAGTGACTTACCCAAGGTCACACGGCAGACAGGTGGCAGAGCCGGGATTAGAACCCGTAACCTTCATTCATTCAATAGTATTTATTGAGTGCTTACTATGTGCGGAGCACTGGACTGTATCCTCTGACTCCCAAGCCCGGACTTTTTCCACGAGGCAACCCTGCTTCTTCCTCCTTTTCCTTCCTTCTCCTCCCCCCCTTCCTCAATCAGTAGAGTGCATCAGTCAGCGGTATTTGTTGAGCACGCACTGTGTGCGGAACACTGTGCTCTTTGGGAAAGGAAAGTGCGTTATTCATTCACTCAGTCGTATTTTTTGAGCACTTCCTGTGTGCAGAGCCCTGTACTCAGCGTTTGGAACGTAGAATTCGGCAACAGAGAGGATAGTAGAGAAGCAGCGCGGCTCAGTGGAAAGAGGCCGGGCTTTGGCGTCCGAGGTCATGGGTTCGAATTCCGGCCCTGCCCCTTGTCAGCTGGGTGACTGTGGGCAAGTCACTTCACTTCTCTGGGCCTCATCTGTCAAGTGGGGATGAAGACCGTGAGCCCCACGTGGGACAACCTGATTCCCCTGGGTCTACCCCAGCGCTTAGAACGGTGCTCTGCACATAGTAAGCGCTTAACAAATACCAACATTATTATTATTATATGAGATGTTCTTCCACTCGACTCTATTTATTGTCATTGTTCTTGTCTGCCCGTCTCCCCCGATTAGACCGTAAGCCCGTCAAAGGGCAGGGACTGTCTCTGTCTGTTGCCGACTTGTCCGTTCCAAGCGCTTAGTACAGTGCTCTGCACATAGTAGGAGCTCAATAAATACTATTGAATGAATGAATGATTATTATTAGTCACTATTCCTGTCCACAAGGAGTTGTCAGGCGGGAGGGGGAGACAATACAATAAATTAGTGTTTATTAAGCACTCACTGTGACAGGACACTGTACTGAGCGCTGGGAAAAATACTCTAGTGCGAATTAGATGCAATCCCTGCTCCTCGAGGGGTAAAAATTACAAGAAACACCTCACCATTGGCTTGAAAGCACTCAATCACCTCTGGTTACTCTCCTCCTAGAATCCAGCCCGCACACGAAATTCCTCTAATGCCAACCTTCCCATTCTACCTGAGTTTGAATCCCAGCTCTGCCGCCCGTCAGCTGTGTGACTGTGGGCGAGTCACTTCACTTCCCTGGGCCTCAGTGACCTCATCTGTCAAATGGGGATGAAGACTGGGAGCCCCACGTGGGACATCCTGATTCCCCTGTGTCTCCCCCAGCGCTTAGAACGGCGCTCGGCACATAGTAAGCACTTAACAAATGCCAACATTATTATTATCATCATCTTTCTCACTGCCGACGTCCCGTCTCTGGCCTCCTCCCATCCGACGGACAGTGACTCTCCCCCGCTTCAGAGCCTTATCGACGGCCCACCTCCTCCGAGAGGCCTTCCCTAAGCCCCCTCTTCCTCACCCCCCCCTTCTGCGTCGCCTTGCTTTGCTCCTTTTATTCATCCTCACCTCCCAGGTGCATAGCTGTAATTTATTTCTATTAATGCCTGCCCCCCTCTAGACTGTAAGCCCGTTGTGGGCATTCATTCATTCATTCAACAGTATTTATTGAGCGCTTACTATATGCAGAGCACTCTACTAAGCGCTTGGAATGGACAAATCGGCAACAGATAGAGACAGTCCCCGCCCTTTGACGGGCTTGTGTTATGTAGAACTCTCCCAAGGGCATAGTACAGCGCTCAGCACACAGTAAGCACTCAGTAAATATGCTTGACATAATTGCTGTGCCTTCCCCTCCTCTGCCTCCTTCCTGTCTCCACTTCCTCTTGTCTTCCTCCATTTTCTCTGCCCCCCTGCCCTCCCTCTGAGATGGGGAGCCAGCAGAGAGTTCTGGAGGTCATTTGGGAAGGGATTTGGTAGTTATTATTATGGTATTTGTTAAGTGCTTCCTATATGCCAAGCACGGGGGTCGAGACAAGTCAGATTGTCGCACGTGGGGCTCGTAGTCTTAATCCCCATTTTACGCTGGAGGTAACTGAGGCACAGAGAAGTTAAAAGTGGCTTGCCCAAGGTAACACAGCAGACAAGTGGTGGAGCCGGGATTAGAACCCACGTCCTCTGACTACCTTCATTACCTGTTCTTTGTCCTGCTTAGACCGTAAGCCCCAAATGCCACAATTTATTTTAAATAATAATGTTGGTATTTGTTAAGCGCCTACTATGTGCCAAGCACTGTTCTAAGCGCCGGGGGAGATACAGGCTAATCAGGTTGTCCCACGTGAGGCTCACAGTTAATCCCCATTTTACAGATGAGGTAACTGAGCCACAGAGAAGTGAAGTGACTTGCCCACAGTCACACAGCTGACAAGTGGCAGAGCCAGGATTCAAACTCATAATGACGTTGGTATTTGTTAAGCGTTTACTATGTGCAGAGCACTGTTCTAAGCGCTGGGGCAGACACAGGGGAATCAGGTTGTCCCACATGGGGCTCACAGTCTTCATCCCCATTTTGCAGATGAGGTCACTGAGGCACAGAGAAGTGAAGTGACTTGCCCACAGTCACACAGCTGCCAAGTGGCAGAGCCAGGATTCGAACTCATGACCTCTGTCTCTCAAGCCCGTGCTCTTTCCACTGAGCCACACTGCTTCTCCCAAATCGGGAGAGGACCTGTTGCTGCCCTGGTTCTCTACGTCAGTGCTTGGCGCAAAGTCAGCGCGTAATAGCACAGTTACCGCCGCTGCTCTCACTCCTAAAATAAGCCATTTGGGGTCGGGGGTGTTTTCCGTTTCAGGATTGCATAAAACCCCTGACGGTGGAGAAGAAGCCCGGCAGAGGGGCAGCAAAGATCCGAATCGAGGAGGATGGGAATTACTTCCAAGTTAACCAGGTAAGCCCTCCGGGGTGAGCGTGGCTCAGTGGAAAGAGCCCGGGCTTGGCAGTCAGGGGTCATGGGTTCGAATCCCGGCTCCAACACTTGGCAGCTGTGTGACTGTGGGCAAGTCACTTCACTTCTCTGGGCCTCAGTTCCCTCATCTGTAAAATGGGGATTAACCGTGAGCCTCACGTGGGACAACCTGATCACCCGGTGTCCACCCCAGCGCTTAGAACAGTGCTCGGCACATAGCAGGCGCTTAACAAATTCCAACATTATTATGACCCCGGGCTCAACCCGGCTCTGGGAATTAAAGTTCCCGTCCACCTCCCCCGTGAGAATAGAAGCCCCCCGTGTGCCGGGAATGGGCCTCGTGCTTGCAGTGTCCTTTCCTGGGCGTTCAGTACAGTGCTCAATAAATGCCCTAGTTACTTCTTCCAATACTATTACCTTAGTACAAATCGTCGCATTCAGTAGGCCCTCGACAAATCCCATTTTAATGACTATGGTATTTCTTAAATGTTTTCTATGCGCAAAATACTGTACTAAGGGCTGGGAGTGATAGGGTAGAAACAGATTGGGCACAAGTCCCTGTCCCTTGTGGGGCTCACAGTCTGAGAGAGAGGGAGAACTAGTATTTTGTGACCATTTTACAGATGAGGAAATTGAGGTTCAGAGAAGTGGAATGACTTGCCCAAGGTCACACAGCAGGCACATGGCAGAGTGAGATGAGATCCCAGCTCCTCTGGCTACCAGGTCTGTGCTCTTCTACTCTAAGATTACTGTGGTCCAATGCATTGCTCTCAGGAGGCACTTAATGAATATCATCATTCAGTCGGCATCATTCATTGCCGATTTGTCCATTCCAAGCGCTTAGTACAGTGCTCCGCACATAGTAAGCGCTCAATAAATACTTTTGAATGAATCATCATTATTATAACTTAGTAGTACATTAGATCGGGTCTCTATACTCAGTAGGCACTTGATAAATACCATTGCTATTCTCAGTACTACTGCTATTACTACTAATATTAATACTGCTGTTCATTCAGTCATATTTATTGAGCGCTTACTGTGTGCAGAGTACTTACTAAAAAGTGGAGTGCACCGATAGAGACGTTCCCTGCTCCCAGCGGGTTCACAGTCTCGAGTGGAGGAGACAGACGTCAATGCAAGTAAACAGGCATCACTGTAAATAAATAGAATTATATAGAGACATTCGCTGCTCCCAACGGGGTCACAGTCTAGAGTGGAGGAGACAGACGTCAATACAAGTAAACAGGCGTCACTATAAATAAATAAAATTATAGATATATTCATATATACATAAGGGCTGTGGGGCGAGGGGGAAGAGCAAAGGGTGCCAGTCGTGGTGACCCGGAAGGGAGTGGGAGCTGAGGAAAAGTAGGGCTTACTCTGGGAAGGCCTCTTGGAGGAGGTGCACCTTCAGTAGGGCTTTGAAGGGGGGAAAAGTGATTGGCGGATTTGAGGAGGGAGGCCGTTTCACGTCAGGGCTTGGCGGCGAGACAGGGGACATCAAGGCACAGTGAGAAGGTTAGCGCCAGAGGAGCGGAGCGTGTGGACTGGGATATAGGAGAGAAGGGAGATGAGGTAGGAGGGGGCAAGGTGATGGAGAGCTTTGAAGCCGACAGTAAGGAGTTTTTGTTTGATAGGGAGGTGGATAGGCAACCGCTGGAGGTTTTTGAGAAGGGGGGTGACGTGTCCTGAACGTTTCTGTAGAAAGATAACCTGGGCAGCACAGTGAAGTATGGACTGGAGTGGGGAGAGGCAGGAGGTTGGGAGGTCAGCAAGGAGGCTGAGGCGGTAATCTAGGTGGGACAGAATGAATGATATTTAACGAGGTAGCGGTTTGGATGGAGAGGAAAGGGTGGATTTTAGCAACGTTACGAAGGTGAGACCGAAAGGATTTGCTGCTGGATTGGATATGTGGGTGAATGAGAGGAGGCAAAGACAATGCCGAGATTCCGGGCTTCTGAGACGGGACGGATGGTGGTGCCGTCTTCAGTGACGGGAAAGCCTGCGAGAGGACGGGGTTCGGGCGGGAAGATAAGGAGCTCTGTTTGGGACGTGTTTGAGGTGATGGGAGGACATCCAAGGAGATACGTCTCGGCGGCAGGAGGAGATGCGAGAGTGGAGACGGAGAGAGATCGGGGGGTGGGCGAGAGATGTAGATTTGGGTATCATCTGCATAGAGATAGTAATTGAAGCCATGGGAGCGAATCCAAGGGAATGAGTGTCGTCGGAGAATAGAAGGGGACCGAGAACCGAACCTTGAAGGGTAGGGGATGGGAGGGGGAAGAGGAGCCCGCGAAGGAGACGGGGAATGAACGGCCAGAGGGATAGGAGGAGAGCCAAGAGAGAACAGAGTCAGTGAATTCAAGGTTGGACAGCGTGTTGAGAAGAAGGGGATGGTCCACAGTGGCAAAGGCAGCTGAGACATCAGGATGGAGAAGGTCAGGAGATCATTGGTGACCTTTGAGAGGGCAGTTTCAGTGGAGCGAAGGGGATGGAAGCCAGATTGGAGGGGGTCCAGGAGAGAGTTGGAGGAGAGGAATTCGAGGCAGCGAATGTAGACGACTCACTCGAGGAGTTTGGAGAGGAAAGGTAGGAGGGAGGTGGGGCGATAACTGGAGGGGGCGGTGGGGTCAAGTTGGGGTTTTTTTTAGGATGGGAGAGACGTGAACGTGTTTGAAGGCAGTGGGGAAGAAGCCGTTGGAGACTGAGCGGTTGAAGATGGTAGCTGAGGAGGGAAGGGGTGAGAGTTTTTATAAGGTGCAGAGGAATGAGGTCCGCTGCACGTGTGGAGGGGGTGGCACTTGAGAGGAGGCAGGAGATTTCCGGAGATACTGCTGGGAAGGATGGGAAAGTTGAAGGGGGGGATTGAGGAGGAGGAGGGGTGATTTTGGGGAGCTCACATCTCTTGGTGTTAATTTTCTTAATAAAGTAGATGGCCAGACCTTGGGGGGCATGAGGGGCGGGGAAGGGGCGGGAGGCCTGAGGAGGGAATTAAATGTCTGGAACAACTGGCGAGGATGATGGTCTTGGGTGTTGATAAGAGAAGAGAAATATATTTGCCGGGTAGCGGAGAGGGCAGAGTTAAGGCAAGAAAGGACAAATGTGAAGTGGACAAGGTGGGCCTGAAGTGTAGATTTCCGCCAGCGGCGTTCAGCGGCGTGAGAGCGGAGGCGGCGGACAGTGGAGGGGATCCAGGGCTGTGGGACGAGAGGGACGAAGGGAGAGGGGAGTGGAGGAGTTGAGTAGAGAGAGTGGTGTTGAGGGCATCTGTTGGTCATCAAGAGTGGATAGATTGGGGATGGAGGCTAGACTAATTACTGTTATTACTAATCCTGCCGCTACCTCTGCTTCTGCTATTAATAATAATGTTGGTATTTGTTAAGCGCTTACTATGTGCTGAGCACTGTTCTAAGTGCTGGGGTAGACACAGGGAAATCAGGTTGTCCCACTTGGGGCTCACAGTCTAAATCCCCATTTTACAGATGAGGTAACTGAGGCCCAGAGAAGTGAAGTGACTTGCCCACAGTCACACAGCTGACATGTGGCCGAGCCGGGATTCGAACCCATGATCTCTGACTCCAAAGCCCGGGCTCTTTCCACTGAGCCACGCTGCTTCTCTACTAATCCTGCTTCATTATTAGTACCATCTCTATTACCACTTCTAGTTCTCCTGCTACTGCTGTTGCTATTACCCCTTCTGATGCTCATAATAATCATAATGATAATGTTGGTATTTGTTAAACGCTTACTATGTGCTAAGCACCGTTCTAAACACTGGGGTACATAAAGGATAACCAGGTTGTCCCATGTGGGGCTCACAGTCTTAATCCCCATTTTCCAGATGAGGTAACTGAGGCACAGAGAAGTGAAGTGACTTGCCCAAAGTCACACACCGCTGACAAGCAGCGGAGCCGGGATTAGAACCCGTGACCCCTGACTCCTAAGCCCGTGCTCTTTCCACTGAGCCACGCTGCTTCTCTCTGCTACTAGTGCTAGTCCTAGAAGCAGCATGGTGTAATGGCCAGAGCCCGGGCCTGGGAGTCCAGAGGTCATGGGTTCTAATCCCAGCTTCGCCACTTGCCTGCTGCGGGACCTTGGGCAAGTCACTTCACGCCTCTGGGCCTCACTAGGTTCCCTCATCTGAGAAATGGGGATGGAAACGGTGAGCCCCACGGGGGACGGGAACTGCGTCCGACCCGATTTGCTTGTATCTGCTCCAGCGCTTACTACAGTGTCTGGCACGTAGTAAGTGCTTAGTAAATACCATTAGTAGTATTATTATGCTAGTGCTCTTGCTGCTATATTGATTCTAATGCCACTCCTGGTCTTAGAGCCAGCTTAAGCCCGGGAAAGGCAGTCAGGCAGTCAGCCCGTGACCGCCCAGAGTGTCGGGAGGCCTGAAGCTGGGCCCGGCGGTTCTCCAAACATTCCTCCTGATGCGGGGGAACTTCCCCGGATGTCTGGCGGGAGCGAGGGGACGCTCGACCCCGACCCCTCGCCCCCCGCCGGACTCTGCGCCGCCCAAGGCCGGGGGACTGGGGGGACGAGCGCTCCGCTGGGCGTCGTCCTCCCCCCAGAGAAGACCCTCGGTTCGGAGACGGGGAATTCCTTCAGGGAAGGCCGCCGGGATCCCGAAGCCGCGCCATCGGCCTCTCGATCGATCCGTCGATCGATCAGTGGTAATTTTTGAATGCCTACTGTGTGATTTCGAAAGGACCAGGTCTGAGCTGAATACAGCGTTGGGCTCAGAGCTAAGCAGTCGGTAAAGGCCACTGACGACGAAGCACTCGAGAGAGCGCCCGCGGATGCCAGATACCCAAACCCTGCCCGCCGGGGGCTCAGAGTCTGCTACAGCGGGAGGGCAGGACAGGCTGGGGAACAGGCAGGATGGAAGGTAAGGGACGTGGTATGGCCCAGTGGAATAAACCCAGGTCTGGGAGTCAGAGAACGTGGGGGTCTAATCTTGGCTCTGCCACCTGTCTGCTGGGTGACCTTGGGTGAGTCACTTCACTGGATCTCCGTTTCCTCATCTGTCAAAGAGGATTAAATCCTCCTCCCTCCTACTTAGACTGTGAGCCCCCGGTGGGACAGGTCTCCAACCTGATCTGTTATTTTATATCTAACCCAGCACTTAATACAGTGCTCGGCACAAAATAAGGGCTCAGTAAGCACCATAAAACGAATGAGGCTGTAACAAGAAGGAGCGGAGATAGATCAGGATGAAATGACAGACAAGCAACAGAATGTGGGAATGCAGATCTAGGTGAGACTCATTGTGAGTTTGGGGGCACAGAGGCAACGGGATGCTGATCATCTGTCAGTGATATTTATTGAGCCCTTAGCGAGTTCAGAGCTGTGTACTAAGCGCTCGGGAGAGTATGACGCCACAGAGTTGGTAGATGTGATCGCTGCCCACAAGGAGCTGACAATCTAGAGGAGGAGATGGACGTGAAAAGAGATCGGGGAGAAAGGAAAGAGTAGAGTTTAGTGGGGTGGGGGCGAGCTTCAAAGAGCAGCCAGGCCAGGAGGCCACCATTTGAGGGCCCTTCGGCCCCGAGGGAGGAACTCCTGGGCTCGGTCAGGAGGCCAGGGTTCGGCTTCCTCAGGCGAGTGGGGGGCATCGGCCCCCCGGGGCGAGGGGGTCAGGAGGCCGGGCATGAAACTCCTCCGGGCCAGGCCTCTCTGAAGGAGTCAGACTTCTGGGCACTAGGCAGTGAGTCAAGCCTGATCTTGGGCATCCAGCCCTGACCCCAGCTCCCGGCAGCTTGTGCCCTCCGTGCTCCCCTCTCCCGCAGGATGGCCAGGCCCAGAAGCTGGAGAAGGCGAAAATCACGCTGAACGACTGCCTGGCCTGCAGCGGCTGCGTGACCTCGGCGGAGAGCGTGCTGATCGCCGAGCAGAGCCACGAGGAGCTGACCAGAGCCCTGGCTGCCAACAAAGTATGCCTCGAGGGCCCCGTCCTCCCCCCGAGGGCCCGACCCCCGACCCCCGGGGGTCCTTCCATTCCATCAAGGAGGCAGAGAGCCGAGGGGGCTGATGGCCAAGCAGGGAGCTGACCAGGGCCCTGGCTGCCAACAGAGTACGCCCTGAGCGGCCTGGTCCTGCCCCACAGGTCCCACCCCAACCCTGAGGGTCCCGTCCCAACCCCAGGGATCCTGGCCCTCCCCCAAAGGTCCCGCCCCGAGGGTCCTGCCCCAGAGCTGCTCACCTGCTGCCAGCGTGTAGTGATGTCTTCTGTTAATCAGTGGGAATTATTGAGCTCACTGTGTGCCGAGCACTGTGCTGAGCTCTTGGGAAAAGAGAAAGCGGTCAGAATCTGTAGACTTGTTCCCTGCCCACAAGCAGCTTAGAGGGGGAGACAGACATTGACAGAAATTACAGATATGGAAAAAAGTGCGGTGAGCTGAGTGAGTTCTCCAAAGAAGTAGGTTCAGATGGAGACTAGAAGGGGATCCAGAACTGAGTCTCGAGGAGTCCCGCAATTCCGGGGTGGACGGCAGAGGAAAAGTCCACAAAAGGTACCGAGAATGAACAGCTGGTGATATAGGAGAACTAGGAGGGGACAATGTCAGTGAAGCCAAGGTTGGATAATATTTTCAGGAGAAGGGGATGGTAGACAGTGTTGAAGGCAGCTGGAGAAGGATCAGGATGGATATGAGCGCATTGGATCTGGCAAGGAGATCACCGGTGACCTTTGAGAGGGTGGTTTCTGTGGAGGGAAGGGGGCGGAAGCAGATCGAAGGGAGTCAAGGAGAGAAATTGGAGGAGAGGAATTTGAGATAGCGGATAGAGACAACTCGCTCAAGGAGTTTGGAGAGAAATGGTAGGAGAGTGATGGGGTAATGGTAGGGAACCATGGGGTCAAGGCTGGGCTTTTTAGGGTAGGGGAGACTTGGGCATGTTTGAAAGCAGTGGGGAAGAAGCCACTGGAGAGTGAACAGTTGAAGATAATCAGGGTGGAAAAAGGGGAGGAGGCAAGTGTTTTGCGAAGTCGTGGAGTCGGGGGTGGGATTTTGAGAGAGAGCAGGAGCTCTCCTCTTGAGATAGCCAGTGGGGAAATTGGGAGAATGAAAGGAGGAGGGAAGGACTGGAGAGGAGCTGGGGAGATTGTAGGGAAGTTTTAGGGTTCCCGTCTGCCCCCCCCCCAGCTGTGGTGTAGTATTGGGGCGAGGCCTAAGGAAGAGGTCAGATGGAGCCAGCGGGCAACAGGGCACGTAGAGCATCGATGGGAGTTTTAAATGGTCGACGTGGCAGGGAATCGGAGGGACGGCCGTTGCGGCGGCGGTGGCGCCTCGCACCTCCTTGCCAGGCTCTGGCGAGGTGAGGCCGGCTGGGAGCCCAGCAGCCGCTGGAGCCGGTGAGACGCAACGGGGCCCAGGGAGCTGGCGGCCGTGACCCCGAGAATGACCCCTCCTCTGAGCCACTGCAGCCGCTGCCCCTCCCTTCCACCCACCTCGCCGTCACCGGCGCCGGGGGAGGGCCGCTCACAGCAGCTTCGGACGTTGAAGCGTCGTCTGCAAACGGAGGGATGGAAACAAAGGTCTGAATGACCATCAGCGCGGGGCCTGATGCGGCGGGTGTGGCCCCGGGCCCCGGGCCCGAACCCACGGAGGAGCCGCTGACGGGTCCCTCCCCGATTTTCAGGCGGCAGAGCCTGGCCAGCAGAAGTTGGTGGTGGTGTCCATCTCACCGCAGTCCCGGGCGTCGTTGGGAGCGAGGTTCGAGCTGACCCCCCTGGAGACGGCCAGAAAATTGACAGCCTTCTTTCAAAGCCTGGGTGAGCCCGAGTCCCCCACTGCCGGGAGGCGGGGTCGTCTCCCTCCTGCCCCCGACACGCTCTTGTGATAGTAAACCCTAAGCGGCTCAACAGGACCTCCCCCTGCCTC
This sequence comes from Ornithorhynchus anatinus, assembly GCF_004115215.2. Classification (NCBI taxonomy): domain Eukaryota; kingdom Metazoa; phylum Chordata; class Mammalia; order Monotremata; family Ornithorhynchidae; genus Ornithorhynchus; species Ornithorhynchus anatinus. The sequence continues at coordinate 63,570,366 of NC_041729.1, read as the reverse complement.
CCATGGCGGGGGCGTTTCCTGGCCCTCACAGAAATCCAGTATTTGCAGAAGACCCACCGGCCCTCCGCAAGATTTGGGTGCCGGCCCTCAAGGAACTCAGTTTTCCTGTTTTTTCGACAGGCCGTTATGACTATTACTAATAATAACCGGGGTATTTGTAAAGCATTTACCGTGCGCCATGCTCCACACTGGGGTAGATTCAAGATTATCGGTTTGGACACAGCCACCATCCCCTACAGGCTAAGAGGGAGGGAGAGCAAGTATCTAATCCCCATTTTAAAGGTGGAGCAATGGAGGCCCAGAGAAGTGAAGTGACATATAGTGAGCCCACGGTCAGCGCTCAATAAATACGATCGAAGGAATGAATGAACTTGCCCAAGGTCACACAGCAGACAAGTGGCGGAGTGGGGATCAGGACCCGGGTGTTCTGTCTCCTTCCACTGGGCCACGCTGCTGTGGCCCCAGAGAGCCCAGGCTTCTCCCCAAACTCCTGGCTGGCTGTGGGAGAACGGGCCTCGCGAATATGGGCGGTTCTCGAGTCGAGTCCAAGTCGACTCCCCATTTCAGCTCTCCGGCATTTGGGTTTTGACTTTTCAATGACAGCCCCAGGGCTTGGGGCTCAAGAAGAGCTGCGGGGGATCGGGAGAGCAATTTTAAAACCCGGGGCCGGGGAGCATGGTGGAGCAGAGAGAGGGGAGACCGGGTTTCACCCAGGGGGTGGCCCGACGAGGTTCAGTAAGTCAGCGACGCTTCCGTGGGAACGCCCCGACTCTGTGAAAGCCAGTGGTATTTGTCAGGTGTCTAGTGTGTGCAGAGCATAGTACTGGACGCTTGGAATCGCTCAGTAGAGCTGGTAGATGTGCTCCGAAACCCCAGGGAGCTCTCAGTCTGGCAGGGGAGGACGTTGAAGTCGCTTCATTAATCCTGTGCGGGAAGTTGAGTGCGTCCGTCTGGGTCACGACAGTCGGGTACCGGATCTCAGTCCGGGGACTGATCTCCCTCCCTACCCCTCTGGCTGATAATAATAATGTTGGTATTTGTTAAGCGCTTTCTATGTGCAGGGCACTGTTCTAAGCGCTGGGATAGATACAGGGTCATCAGGTTGTCCCACGTGAGACAGCTGATCCCCATTTTACAGATGAGGGAACTGAGGCACAGAGAAGTGAAGTGACTCGCCCACAGTCACACAGCTGACAAGCGTGTCAGCTGGAAGCAGCGTGGCTCAGTGGAAAAGAGCCTGGGCTTCGGAGTCAGAGGTCATGAGTTCGACTCCCGGCTCTGCCGCTTGTCAGCTGTGTGACTGTGGGCAAGTCCCTTAACTTCTCTGTGCCTCAGTTCCCTCATCTGTAAAATGGGGATTAACTGTGAGCCTCAGGGATTAAACCTGTGGGACAGGGTCCGTGTCTGACTCAGTTTGTGTGTATCCACCCCAGCGCATAGTACCATGCCTGGCACATAGTGAGCGCTTAATAGATGCCATCATTATCATTATGGAGATTGAGACTGCGAGCCCTATATGGGACGGGGAATGTGTCCAACCCGATTATCTTATATGGGCCCCAGTGCTTAGTACAGGGCCTGGCACGTAGTAAATGCTTAACAAATACCATAAAGAGAAAGAGAGGCGCTGGTTTTCCTGGGCGACCACCTTGCCTGCCCGAGCGGGGCTGGGGTGGTGGGGGGAAATAATAATAATGTTAGTATTTGTTAAGCGCTTACCATGTGCAGAGCGCCGTTCTGAGCGCTGGCATCGTGCGGCCCGCCGGCACTGAGACGGAGGCTTGGTTTCAGGGGTGCACCACGTGTTCGACACCACCTTCTCGAGGAACTTCAGCCTCCTGGAGAGCCAGCGGGAGTTCGTGGCCCGGTTCCGGAGACACTCCGCCTCGGAGCCCGCCCTGCCCATGCTGGCCTCCGCCTGCCCAGGTGGGGACGAGGGGCCGGGGCGAGCCGAGCTGCGCAGAAATCCGTCGGGACTCTGTGCTGAGCGCCTGGGGACAGGAGTCGAGTCCGAATCAGTCAGCCGGTAGTGTTTCCTGGGGGCCGACTGTACCGAGTGCTTCGGGGAGAGCAGTCCGGGCAGAATGAGTTACCGGGCGTCTGCCGTACTGAGCCCTTGGGAGAGGACAGTCGAGTTAGAATTCATTCATTCATTCGATAGTATTTATTGAGCGCTTACTATGTGCAGAGCACCGTACTGAGCGCTTGGAATGGACAAATCGGTAACAGGTAGAGACGGTCCCTGCCCTCTGACGGGCTCACCGTGTAATCGGGGGAGACGGACGGACCAGAACAGTGGCAATAAGTGGAATCAGTCAATAGTATTTACTGAGCACCTGCTGAACGGAGCAGTTGAGAGAGGGCAGTTGAGTCAGAATCAGTCGATAGTATTTACTTAGTACCTGCTGTGCAGAGAGCACTGGGAAAGGTAGAAATCATCAGTCATTGGTATTTACTGAACATCCACGGCGTGCAGAGCCGCCTTGCCGACTTGTTCATTCCAAGCGCTTAGTACAGTGCTTGGTACAGTGCTCTGCACATAGTAAGCGCTCGATAAATACTATTGAATGAATGAATGAGTGAACGACCGACTCGGAAGAAGGCAGTAGACTTTGCAGGCAGGATCCCTGCCCTCAAGGAGCTTCCAGTCGCAAACCAGGAGGTTCCCAGGCATTGGGCAGCTCCAAACCAAACCCCCAAGGGGCTGGGAGTCAGAGGGCTTGGGTTTTGATCCCGGTCCCGCCGTTTGTCTGCTGTGTGACCTCGGGTAAGTCACTTGACTTCTCTGGACTTCAGTTATCGCATCTGTAAAATCCAGTCGTAGTCATCGAACGCTTAGAAAAATGGGGATGAAGACCGAGCCCCGCATGGGACGTGGATTGGGTCCAACCTGAGAAGCTGGTATCTGTCCCAGCAAATAGTACCGTGCCTGGCATGTAGGAGACGCTTTAAAGATATAATAATAATGATTGGTATTGGTATAATAATATTGGTTGGTATAATAATGATAATGTTGGTATTTGTTAAGCGCTTACTATATGCAGAGCACTGTTCCAAGCGCTGGGGTAGATATAGGGTAATCAGGTTGTCCCACGGCAGGCTCACAGTCTTCATCCCCATTTTACAGACGAGGTAACCGAGGCCCAGAGAAGTTAAGCGACTTGCCCACAGTCACACAGCTGACGAGTGGCAGAGCCGGGAGTCGAACCCATGACCTCTGACTCCTCTTTCCACTGCGCCATGCTGTTATGTAAAAGATATCATTTTACATAAAAGGGGGGACACCGTGGGCCCGTTCTGGAGGAGGGAGGCCTAGGGCCCCACCCACCCACAAGTCCCCTCCGCCCTCCCCGCCCGCAGGTTGGATATGTTATGCCGAGAAGACCCACGGCAGCTTCATTCTGCCGTACATCAGCACCGCCAAGTCTCCGCAGCAGGTCATGGGCTCGCTGGTCAAGGATCACCTGGCCCGGCAGCAGGTATCGGGGCCCCCCGAAGCCCAACAGCATCTTGGGCGTCGGGTTTCGCGCCCACTGGGCGCTTGGGAGTGGCACGGGGTGGGTGGCGTGAGCGATGGAAGGACTGGGGCCAGGCACCATCCCCAGCCCAGGCCCTCCCTTGGTGTGGACCACCCGGTCGCGGGGGGACGGGGGGAGCGACGCGAAGGGGGGCGGCCCCACCAGTTAGCGGGGTGGGGGGCGGCGACGACTTTCCGGGGCCTGCGAGGAGCCCAGCCCTGTGACGCCGGCACCGGGTTCTCCCGCAGCACCTCCCCCCGGACCGCGTCTACCACGTCACGGTGATGCCCTGCTACGACAAAAAGCTGGAGGCGTCACGGCCGGACTTCTTCGACCGAGAGTGCCAAACTAGGGACGTGGACTGCGTCATCACGACGGGTACGGGCGGCGTGAAGGGTTCGGGTGTTCCCGCCCACGAGCTGCCGTAGGGTTTCCCCGAGACTCCGCAGTCACCCTCTGGGGAAGGGGGAGGAGGAGGAGGAGGGAGCAGAGGGGAGGAAGAGGAATTGGGCGAGAGGGAGGAGAAGGGAAAGGGGAGGGTGTATATATCGGGTACCGGACCCCTCAAACCGGACTTAGCACCTTCCTTTTGGGAGGATTCCACCCCAAATCGGGCATTCTTCCCCCCGCCCCCCGGATTGTCGAGCACTCTGTGGGAACTGTGGCCCCAAGAGTCAGTAGCCCAAGTTCTAGTCATCCCCCCCCCGCCCCTGGCCTGCTGGGCAACATTGGATCAGTTACAGCAGCTCTCTGGGCCTCAGTTCTCTCAACTGCAAAATGGGGCTAACCGGCTTTCTGTCCCGGGCCTGTGAGCCTGGGTGGGGCAGCGACAGCAGTTCATCCCGGGGCTTGACAAGTAAGGGAGCTCTTGGTAAATACCGCGGGGGTGAAAAGCAACAGGGAGGGCCGGGAGACTCACCTCGGGGGCGTATGGGCCGCTCTCGGCGGAGCCGGAGCGCCTAGGGTCCTCCGCTCTGTCCGGGCAGCCGGCCGGTTCCTGCCGCGGTCGATCGATCGTCCCTCGGACGTGGCCACGGGGTCGGGCGGGTGGGGCCGCCGTTCAATAAGCCGGCCTGGGCCACGGCCGCCCGAGAGGGGCCGGGGCTATAGTGGAGGTAGTCACTAATCGATATCAGTGGTATTTGTCCTTATTGACAATAATAATAGTAATAATAATGGCATTTGAAGTGCTCACTATGTGCCAAGCGCTGGGGTAGATTCAAGGGAATCAGGTTGTCCCATGTGGAGCTCACAGTGTTAATCCCCATTTTACGGATTAGGTAACTGTTGCACAGAGAATGATGATGTTGGTATTTGTTAAGCGCTTGCTTTGTGCAGAGCACTGTTCTCAGCGCCGGGGTAGATACAGGGTACGGATAGATACAGATACAGGTTGTCCCAAGTGGGGCTCACGGTCTTCATCCCCATTTTACAGATGAGGGAACTGAGGCCCAGAGAAGTGAAGGGACTCGCCCACAGTCGCACAGCTGACAAGGGGCAGAGCTGGGATTCGAACCCTTGACCTCTGGGCTCTCTTTACTGAGCCACGCTGCTTCTCTAATTGACGTGACTTGCCCAAGGTCACACGGCAGACAAGTGCGGAGCCGGGATTTGAACCTACGGCCTCTGACCCTCAAGCCCGTGCCCTTGCCATTAGGCCATGCTGCTTCTCATGTGGTATTTGTTAAGCGCTTACTATGTGCCAGGCCCTGTACTAAGCACTGGAGTGGATACAAGCAAATGGGGTTGCACCCAGTCCCTGTCCCGCGTAGAGCTCACTGTCTTATTCCCCATTTTACAGATGAGGTGACCGAGGCCCAGAGGAGTGAAGTGACTTGCCTCAGGTCACACAGACAGGTGGCAGAGCCGGGATTAGAACTCGGGACCTTCTGACTCCCAGGCCGCTGCTTTATACATTTCACCATGCCGCTTCTGCGTGTGGCACCGTTATAGGATAATAATAATAATGTTGGTATTTGTTAAGCGCTTACTATGTGCCGAGCACTGTTCTAAGCACTGGGGTAGACCCAGGGTCATCAGGTTGTCCCTCGTGGGGCTCACGGTCTTCATCCCCATTTTACAGATGAGGTAACTGAGGCCCATAGAAGTGAAGTGACTCGCCCACAGTCACACAGCTGACAAGGGGCAGAGCCGGGATTCGAACTCATAACCTCTGACTCCCAAGGCCGTGCTCTTTCCACTGAGCCACGCTGCTTCTCTACTCTCCCAAGTGCTTAGAACAGTGCAGTGCACACAGGCGCTCATTAAATTGGATTGGTTGACTGATTTCGGAGCACTGAACTCAACTCTTGGGAGAGTGCGATAGATCCCGGCTCTGCCCCTTGTCAGCTGTGTGACTGTGGGCGAGTCACCTCACTTCTCTGGGCCTCGGTTCCCTCATCTGTAAAATGGGGATGAAGACCGTGAGCCTCACGCGGGACGACCCGATGACCCTGTATCTCTCCCAGCGCTTAGAACAGTGCTCGGCACATAGTAAGCGCTCAACAGATACCGACGTTATTAACGGGGTTGGTAGACGAAATCCCCGCTCTTAGGAATTTTACAGCCCAGAGCAGCGAGGCCCAGTGGATGGAGCATGGGCCTGGGACGCGGAAGGACCTGGGTTCTAATTCCGGCTCCGCTGCTTTCATTCATTCATTAATTCAGTCGTGTTCATTGAGTGCGTAGCGTGTGCAAAGCTCCGTATTAAGCGCTTAGGAGAGCACAGTATAACAATCGACGGACACATTCCCGCCCACCACCAGCTGTTTGTCTGCTGTGGGGCCTTGGACGGGTCACTTAACTTCTCTGTGCCTCAGTCACCTCATCTGTAGAATGGAGATTAAGACGGTGAGCCCCATGTGGGCCAGAGTCCGTGTCCAACCCGATTTTCTTGTATCTGCCCCGGCACTTGACAGATGCCATTATTATTCTTATAGCGGGAGACAGACTCAAAAATAGATGACCCACAGGGGAAATGGTAGGATCTGGAAATGAGTGCTGTGGGGGGCTGGAGTGGGTATAAGAATAATTCTGGTGTTTTGTTAAGCGCTTACTATGTGCTGAGCACTGTTCTAAGCGGAGGGGTAGATAGAGGGTAAACTTGGGGCTCACATTTTTTCCAGATTAGATAAGGAGCCAGGTCCACCCTGCCCGCCTCCCCCCCCTCCAAGTAGCTGGGGATACCGGGCGCAAAGGGGAACTACTGATTGAGTGCCTTCTGGGCGCTAGACGCTGTACTAAGTGTTGGGAGAGTATAACCAAAGCTAGACCGATAATCCCAGCACCCCAGGAGCTCCTGGTAGACAGGGATTGTGTCTGCCAACTCTATCTTGTGGTCTAGCGCACTCAGGAAGCGCTCGGAAAATACCACCGCTTGATTGCGGTCCAGTGGGCACAGGGAAATGCGAGACCACCCAAAACGGCAAGGGCTGCAGGCACGGGACCCCAAGAAGATGAAGGCAGTCGTAGCAGGGAGGTACCCTCAGCTCTCACGGGCAGCTCCGGGCACATTCTCGGGTCGCAAACCTCCTTGTGCCCCCCGCCGCGGGACCGGTGGGGTCTGGTCGGTTCTGAAGGTTCCCGCGGGGCAGGAGGACTTAGGCGGCCAACGGGAGGCCGGGCTGGCAGCGAGGGGCGCGGCGGGGACTCCGAAGTGGGCCGAGACCCGGGGGGTCTCCCCGGTGGCAGCCGCGCGACCTCCGCTTGGAGAATGGCCTCCGGCTGGGGACCGAGCAGAGGACCGAGAGGGGTCGCGGGGTCGCCGCCCGGGTGGAGGCAGGAGGATGGACCCGATAACCTCTCGAGTCTTATTCTCTGGCACTTATCGTTTCATTTTCTTACCCGAAATATCTACAACTAACTTGATCATTAAAACCATGCAAGTTTAGCCCTAGGTCTGTGTGTGAATTAAGAGTGAATAGGCTAAAAGAACTGATTAAGAGGCTGCCCGCTTTTCTTTTCCCTCGAAATCCCGCTTACCCAAGTCCCCCGGGGGGCCGCAGTCGCATCCCTCTGCCTCCAGCGAGCTCTCCCGATTGCGGGTTCGACGGCGCCACCCGGCAGATGCCGCCGAGGGTTTATCCCTCCCTGGTGGACATTTCCCCTCCCGAGTTCCGGGCCCCGGCGCGGTGCCTTCAGGCTGTGGTTTTTCCTCCAGGGGAAGTGGTGAGGCTGCTGGAGCAGGAAGGGGTGTCCCTGCCGGACCTGGATCCCGCTCCCCTGGACCCGACGTAAGCAGACCGTTGGGGCGGGCCCCTCGGCCGCGCGCCCCCCACCCTCCCGCCGGCCGTGGGAGGGGTCCCCCGGGCGTGCGCACGTGCAGTTTGGTTTTGAGGTCGGCGAGAGCGTACGGCTCGGCAGGGCCCAGCTCCGTAGGTGCGTTGGCCCTGGGCCATCTGGCACTTGTGGGAAGAACAAGGAGGCTGACCGCCCGAGACTGGGGGGGGAAAAGGAGGCCCACCACCTGAGCCGGGGCGGTGGGGGAGAAGGAACGAGAGGGCTGACCGCCCTAGATGTCGGGGGGACGGGGAGGCCAACCGTCCGAGACCGGGGGCGGCGGTGGACGGGGAGACTGACCACCCGAGATTGGGGTGAGGGTGGACAGGGAGGTTGACTGCCCGAGACTGGTTGGGGGGGTGGACAGAGAGGCTACCAGCGATTGAGGGTGACCGGGACAGTGACCACCCGAGCTCCTTGAGGATAGGGATGGGGTCTTCTCCCTTTCTCGTGCCGCCCTGAAGGCTCAGAACAGTCTTGCGTCCAAAGTAGATGCCCACTGAATACCATCGACGGATTAAAACGATGGATCGTGGGGGAAGACCCGACTCCCCCCACTGCCCAGGGCATTGGCTCTAGGTGTCGGGCTCCTGCACCGGGCACCAAGAGCCGCCTCCCCTCCCAGGTTTGGCAGCGGCCCGGACCAGGAGCCGATCGGCCACCGAGGAGGCGGGGCGGGGGGCTACTTGGAGCACGTCTTCCGCCACGCAGCCCGGGAGCTCTTCGGCATCTCCGTGGGCGAGCTCACCTACAAGCCTCTGAAGTGAGTCTGGGCCCCGCCGGGTTGGAGGATGAGCGGGGGCGGGTGGGTCCCGGGCGTGGGGGTCGGCAGAACCGCCGGTGCCCCCCAGGCGTCGGACGGGCACCGCGTATTTGCCCCTGACCCCTGGGTCCGAGGAAACGGTGCCGTCTCCCCGCTACCGTTAGGCCATCGGCCTTACCTTCCCCGGGGTCAGAGTTCATGCCCTGGCCCCGCTGGACGGTTGGGGAAGGCAAACGGCACCCCGCCGGGGGTCTCCGTTGGTGGGCGTCGCCCTCCGTGCCGCGGGCCGGGCAGGGGCGGTGGCGGATGGGACGGAGGGCCCCCCCCAGTCCCCCTCCAGGCGGACAGTCGGGTCTCGGCCCGTTTGAGGCCTGGACGGATCCGGACACGGCCCGGCCCCTCTCCGTCCGCGCGGGCACAGGAACAAGGACTTCCAGGAGGTGACTCTGGAGCGAGACGGCTCCGTCCTGCTGCACTGCGCGCTGGCCTACGGCTTCCGGAACATTCAGAATGTCGTCCAGAAGCTCAAGCGGGGCAAGTCGCCCTACCATTACGTGGAGGTCATGGCGTGTCCGGCGGGTAGGTGGGGGGCCCGCTCGGCCAGCACTGCAGGGCTTGGAATGAGGATCGTACGAATCGAGGGGTTTGCCCAGCACCCAGAGGGTCCTGGACACTGTACTGGCCACCTGGGAGAGGCCCCCAGAAGCCCGGGACACATGCCCTGCCCACAGGGAGCTTCCATTTTGACCGGAGAGGTTGACCAAATATATCATCATCTAGAGTGCTCGGGAAAAATAGCGCGGTCTGGAGAATAGAACGGGGTTCTCGAGGTCAGGCAGGCCGCTTCACCTCCCTGGGTCTCAGTTATTTCATCTGTAAAACGGAGATGGGATCTTTGTTCTTCCCTTTATTCTGGGAGCCCCAGGGTGGGACAGGGACCGTGGCCGTTGGGACGATCTCACGCCTGCCCCGCCACCTAGGGCACTGCTTTGGCACCTGGTAAGCGCGTAACAAATGCAGTTATCGATCCACTGGTCCCACCCCAAAAGGAGCTGACCTGGTCCCAGCCAGGACCCCCAACCAGCTCCGCCAAGGTCCCCGGAGGAGCCCGGACTGTGACTCTCGTGGGGCCCGGGGCTCCTGCGCCTCTGTAGCCCCGCAAGACCGATTGGCCAACCCGGTGCTTGGCCCCCTGTGGGATTGGCAGTGGAGAGAGGGGGTGGTGTCTTTCGGGCCCCGAGCCCCTCGAGAAGGCCTGCCCACCCAGCGGGCCAGGTCCAGTCCGGGGTCTCCGGTTGTCCCCGGTTGGGCGGAGACATTCAGTAAGGTCACCCCCGGGTGGACCTAACCTCATGGGCTGGTCGAGAACCATCTTGGTCTCCCCAGGGTCGGTTGGGATTAGCGCCCACCCCGCTCCACCTCCCTTGCGCTGGGCAGGGCCGGGCCCCAAACTGCAGCCGTCCCTGGAGATCAGCAGGACCGTGGGGGGGAAGGGGGGCGTTGGCTGACCCCAGGTGGCCCCCGGAGTGTTGTAGGGACCCCCTACTGAGGCAGAGGAAGGCAAGGAAGGAGCCCGCAACCTCCCCTGCCTGCCTTTACGCCCCTCCCCCCCAACCCCGGGACCCCTAGAGCAACTTTGGGCAGATGGGGAGGGCTGAAATACTATCTTTAATGCTAGAGGCAGGCCCCCGATTAATTCCCAGCACCCCAAATTCTGTAGCTACCTACAGCACAGAAGAAAGTGTGGGCGGGCGCGTGTACATATAGTTCCAGCATTTATTCCGAGCCCTCTATGTAGCACAGATTCATCCTCCCCCATCAGAGTGGAAGCCCCTCGTAGTCAGAGAGCAAGCGTTGTGCTTCTGTTGTCCTCTACCCAGCACCGGGTCCAGCGCCTAACTTTCGTGATAGAGCGTGGCTGCTGCCACTCGGGCGGAGGACCTGGAAGGGCAGGGGGGTGGCGGCTAGCCCGACTGAGCCTGGACCCGCCTTGACCGGTCCCCTCAGGGTGCCTGAACGGCGGCGGCCAGATCAGAGACGACGGGGCGTCGGGCAGAGACCTGATGCGGCGCACGGAGCAGCAGTACGCGGCGGCCCGGAGCGAGCCCCCCGAGGCCCACCCCGGCGTCCGGGAACTGTACGCCCAGTGGCTGGGCGGGGAGGGCTCGGAGAGGGCCGCCCAGCTTCTGCACACCCGGTACCACGCCCTCGAGAAAGCCGGCGCCAGCTTCAACATCAAGTGGTGAGGCCGCGGGGGGCCCGGGGACCTCCACCCGTCCGGGACGGACGGCCGGGGCCTCTGGCTCTGCCGAGGAAACCCGCAGGCCCGTCCCCGCGCCCCACCCCGTGCCGCCTCCCGGGACTCAGCCGCGGACTGGGAGACGCGGGCTGCTTGAAACGCGTTGGACTCCGGTCACCCGTGGGCTACCGGCTCAGCCCGGGGCTGGAGTCGGGGGCCGCAGCGCGTCTGCGGCCGGAGCGTATCCCCCCCTCCCCCGCCGGGCCCCCCAGCGATTCTTGGGCTGTCAGCCAGAGAGGAAAGACGCTTTGCCAGTTGTTGTCCAGGCCACCGGGAATGCCCGGTGGCGGAAGCCTGGCCACGGGGCACCGGGTGGAATAGGCACAGCCCCGGGGTGTCGGTCGGTGTAGGCACGTCTGTCGAGTATAATCCAGTGATGCGGGCCTAGCTGCGGACAGTCCGGGGACGCCGGATGTTGTAAGCCCAGCCGTGGATCGCCCGGCGGTGTAGGCCGGGCCCTGAGGTAAGGGGTGCGGGAACGACTTCGTCCCCCTGCCTTAAGCGGGGATTTCTGGGCGACGTGAGCCGGCGGGCTCCCGGCTGGATTCGAGCAGCCGCTGCCAGGGTTTTCCAGGGGGCCGACGTCGGGCTTCAGACCGACTGGCTCCCGTGTGCTGCGGCCCCATGGGGATTAGCGGAAAAAGGAAGGGGGATGCTGCGATGGTACGGTGGTCCCGGCCGCCGCACCCGGTAGGAGTACGTGACCCGAGGGGTGGGTAGGGGCGGGAGGAGCTCTCTTCCCAACCCCAGATGGGACCGTCTTCGCCAGCGCCGAAAAAGGGCAGACCGCCGTGGTGGTGGCCCGCTGGGTCGGAAAAGGGGACCGACTTCCGAGTGAGATTTTAAGCTGAAAATAAATGGGGCGAGAATGAGAGGGGCCCAATCTCTAGTCGATCGATCGGTGGCGTTTTTTTTAAATCATTATTATGATTATTTAAGTGTACCAAGCACTGGGGTGGGTACAAGATGATCGCGTTAGACATAGTCCGTGCCTCACAAGTGGCTGAAGGCTCAGGCCCGCCCTCTTTCCGTGAGGCCACGCTACTTCTCGTCGAATGAGCCCCTCCGGAGGGCTGGGCACTTCATCAATTAAATTCGGGCCCGAGGGACGTGCGTGCTAATGGAGCCTGGGTTAAGAGGTTGCCCTCATCGGAGCACCCACCCGGGGACTCTGCCGCTTCTCAACACTTTCAATCTGTCCTGTCAGGTTTTGGGGAGGAAGGGCCGGTCTCCTCGCCCCCAAACCACCCCCCAGCGATTGGAAACAGCGGCCCAGTGGATAGAGAACGGGCCTGGGAGTCTCGCGGATCCGGGGGTGCGTCCGAGACGATAGACGGTCCGACCCGGTGGGAAAATGAGACTCCCGGCGACGGCCTGAAATGCCGAGCGGATGATCGGTCCGGAGGTGGGGGTGCGGCGTCCGACACGGAGGAGAAACGAGGCTACCGGCGATAGCGTGAAACTGCCGAGTAGATGATCGGTCCAGATGCGGGGGTGCATCCTCCGACACGGGGGACGATGAGCCTCCCGGCTAAAGCGTGACGAGAGGCGGCGTGGCCCGGTGGGTAGAGGACGGAGCTGGGAGTCAGAAGGACCCGGGTTCTCATCCCAGCGCCGTCACATGCCCGCTGTGTGACCTCGGGTAAGTCGCTTCACTTCTCTATGCCTCAGTTCCCTCCTCTGTAAAATGGGGATTTAGACTGTAAGGCCCAAGTGGGACGGGGACTGTGTCCCACCCGAGATTATCTTGTATCCGCCCCCCCGGCGCTTAATACAGTGCCTGGCGCATTTAGTAAGCACTTAACAAATACCACAATTTATTAATTGCTGTGAAACTGCCAGGCGGAATCTGTCCCGTACACCTTCCCCTCCGCATCCCCGAACATACCCCTTCCTTCTTCGTGTCTGCACGCCTTAGAAAATGGAATTTCGTTGGCGTCCGACACCTCGATTGCTTTGCCCACCTGCAGACGTCCCCGCTAGTCTAAATCCCGTTGGCACTGGGCTGCCGGCTCAAGCACCGCCTTACGTTTCCTCTAGAAATGGCTCTCGGGCGGATTTCAAAACTCACCAGCCTTAAAGAAGCAGTACGGTATAGTGGATGGAGCACAGGCCTGCGAGGCAGAGGCCTGGGTTCTAATTCCGGCTCTGCCACCTACCTGCCCTGTGACCTTGGGCAAGTCACTTCACTTCTCTGGGCCTCACTCCCCTCGTCTGTAAAACGGGGATTAAGACCGTGAGCCCCTCGTCGGACAGGGACTGTGCCCAGTCTGATTATCTTCTATCTACCCCCAGAAGAGTTCCTGGCCCATAGTGAGCGCTACAGAAATACCAATATTATTATTATTAAAGAGAATTCTCTCAGGTTTCTTCTTTGGGGAAGGTGTCGAGGTGCTTTGAGTTGTCTGGAGTTGATGATAATAGGTCTTTGGGGGCAGGGACTCTGTCTACCAGTCCTGTTTTATAGAAACCCCTCCCAAGTGCTCAGTCCAGCGCCCTGCGCATGTGGTTATTGTGAAATGCCATCGAGTCATTTCCGGCCCCTGGCTGCTCCACAGCCTCAGCTTCTCCAGAACATCCCATCTCCACCTGTAGTCATTCTGTCCAGTGTTTTCTTGATAAAAGCTTGAGTCCCTGCTGTTGTCTTCGATCACTACTTCGGTCGCTCGATCATCCGCCCTGGACTCTTTCCCGTGCCGCCGCTGCCGCCCAGCACAGTTGAATAAGGATGATAATAATGTTGGTATCTGTTAAGCGCTTACTGTGTGCCGAGCACTGTTCTAAGCGCTGGGGGGAGACAGGGGGATCTGGTTGTCCCACCTGGGGCTCACAGTCTTAATCCCCATTTGACAGATGAGGTAACCGAGGCACCGAGAAGTCGAGTGACTTGCCCGAAGTCACACAGCTGACAAGTGGCCGAGCCGGGATTCGAACCCATGACCTCTGACTCCAAAGCCCGGGCTCTTTCCACTGAGCCAACCCTGTTGCTTCCACTTAGACCTTTGGATTACGGTTAACCCTGTTGAGAGAACCTCTCTCAGGGGTTTAGCTTGAAACCTCATCGACGTACGCAAACTCTCCCGCCGCGACAAGGTGTTGATTCTCAGGTGAGGCTCTGCGCACTGTAAGAACTTAATAAGACTGAGTTAAGCACCGATCGCTGTTATTATTATTAGGATTCGATCGATCTTATTAAGTTCTTATTATTAACTGAGGTCTTTGAGGGCAGGGAATGGGTCTAGCAACTCTGTGTTGTACTTTCCCAAGCCTCTGGTACCGTGCTCTGCACACAGTAAGTGCTCAACAGATAGGATTGATAGTGGCTCAGTGGAAGGAGCCCGGGCTTGGGAGTCAGAGGTCATGGGTTCGACTCCCGGCTCTGCCCCTTGTCAGCTGTGTGACCGTGGGCAAGTCACTTCACTTCTCTGTGCCTCGGTGACCTCATTTGTCAAATGGGGATTGACTGTGAGCCTCAAGTGGGCGACCTGATTCCCCTGTATCTTCCCCAGCGCTTAGAACAGTGCTCGGCACCTAGTAAGCGCTTAACAGATACCAACATTATTATTATTATTGTTACTGAGCGCTAGGCTTGATACAGGATAATCAGGTTAGACCCAATCTCTGTGCAAGCTGGAGAAAAAGAGGGTTTAATCGGGGAAGGCATCTCAGAGGAGGTGAGACCTTAGTGATGCTTTGAAGGTGAGAGAGCGGTGGTCTGGCGTATATGGAGCCGGAGAGAGTTCCAGGGTATTAATAATGTTGATATCTGTTAAGCCTTTTCTATGTGCAGAGCACTGTTCTAAGCGCTGGGGTAGATACAGGGTAATCGGGTGGTCCCACGTGAGGCTCACAGTTAGCCCCCATTTTACAGATGAGGTAACTGAGGCACAGAGAAGTGAAGGGACCTGCCCACAGTCACCCAGCTGACAAGTGGCAGAGCCGGGAGTCGAACCCGTGACCTCTGACTCCCAAGCCCGGGCTGTCTCCACTGAGCCACGGGATGATGTGGAAGAGGGGTCGGCGGCAAGATCGATGAGACGGGGGCACGGCGAGTAAGCCGGTTGCTAGAGGAGCGGGGTGAGCGGTCTGGGCTATAGTAGGAGAATCAGCGAGGTGAGGTAGTTTATTGAGCGCTTACTGTGTGCAGAGCACTGTACTAAGCGCTTGGCAGAATACACTATAACGATAAACTGACACATTCCCCGACCACCACAAGCACTTGGCCTAGAGGACGGGTTTACACGCTGTGTGATCTTCAGCAAGTCATTTAACTCCTCTGTGCCTCCGTTCCCTCACCTGTAAAAATGGGGATCGAGACTACGACCTCTACGTGAGAAGCAGCATGGCGAGAAGCAGCATGGCTCAGTGGAAAGAGCATGGGCTTTGGAGTCAGAGGTCATGGGTTCGAATCCCGGCTCGGCCACTTGTCAGCTGTGTGACTTTGGGTAAGTCACTTAACTTCTCGGTGCCTCAGTTACCTCATCTGTAAAATGGGGTTTAAGATTGTGAGCCCCAAGTGGGACAACCTGATTCCCCAATGTCTACCCCAGTGCTTAGAACAGTGCTTGGCACATAGTAAGCGCTTAACAAATACCAACAGTACGTGGGACAGGGCCTGTGTCCGACATGCTGATCCTGTGTTCTTCCCCCGGCGCGTAGTAAGTGCTTAACAAATGCAATATAAAAGAAAAGAACCAGCTTGCAGTCTCGAGGCTGTGACGACCTTTCCTCCTGGCCTGGCCGCCTTCCTGGGGCCGTGGAGAAGCAGCGCGGCTCAGTGGAAAGAGCCCGGGCTTTGGAGTCCGAGGTCATGGGTTCGAATCCCGGCTCGGCCCCTCGTCAGCTGGGTGACTGGGGGCGAGTCACTTCGCTTCTCGGTGCCTCGGTGACCTCATCCGTAAAATGGGGATGAAGACTGTGAGCCCCACGTGGGACGACCTGATTCCCCTGTGTCTACCCCGGCGCTTAGAACGGCGCTCGGCACATAGTAAGCGCTTAACAGATACCAACATTATGGAGCCCCTGGCTCGGGCCACCTTCCTCTGAGGTCTCCGCTAGCTCCCTGCTTCCACTCCCTCGTGCTAGGCGGAGCGTCCGGAAAGCCGGGGGGCGAGGCCGTCTTTCATCCCCTTTTTGCAGATGGGGAAACTGAGGCTATATCGTAAGCTAGTGTCTGTTAGATTGTACTCTGTATTGTCCCAAGTGCCGAGTACAGTGCTCTGCACTAAGTGCTCAATAAATGCAATCAACTGACTGCCCGATTGAGGCCCAGGATTCCATACCCGTTCTCCCTCCCCCTTGGATTTTGAGCCCCGCGTGGGACGACCTGATCACCTGTACCTCCCCCAGCGCTTAGAACAGTGCTTGGCACATAGTAAGCGCTTAACAAATACCATCATTACTATTATTATTAAGACTGTGAGCCTCATGTGGGACTGCGTCCGACCCTTTAACTTGCATCTACCCCAGCGCTTGGCGTGTAGTAGTCGTTCAAAAATTCCATCATTACCCAACCCAGATACCCATTCATTCATTCATTCAATAGTATTTATTGAGCGCTTACTATGTGCAGAGCACTGTACTAAGCGCTTGGGATGAACAAGTCGGCAACAGATAGAGACAGTCCCTGCCGTTTGACGGGCTTACAGTCTAATCGGGGGAGACGGACAGACAAGAACAATGGCACTAAATAGCGTCAAGGGGAAGAACATCTCGTAAAAACAATGGCAACTAAATAGAATCGAGGCGATGTACAATTCATTAACAAAATAAATAGGGTAACGAAAATATATACAGTTGAGCGGACGAGTACAGTGCTGTGGGGATGGGAAGGGAGAGGTGGAGGAGCAGAGGGAAAAGGGGAAAATGAGGCTTTAGCTGCGGAGAGGTAAAGGGGGGATGGCAGAGGGAGTAGAGGGGGAAGAGGAGCTCAGTCTGGGAAGGCCTCTTGGAGGAGGTGAGTTTTAAGTAGGGTTTTGAAGAGGGAAAGAGAATCAGTTTGGCGGAGGTGAGGAGGGAGGGCGTTCCGGGACCGCGGGAGGACGTGACCCGGGGGTCGACGGCGGGATAGGCGAGACCGAGGGACGGCGAGGAGGTGGGCGGCAGAGGAGCGGAGCGTGCGGGGTGGGCGGTAGAAAGAGAGAAGGGAGGAGAGGTAGGAAGGGGTAAGGTGATGGAGAGCCTTGAAGCCTAGAGTGAGGAGTTTTTGTTTGGAGCGGAGGTCGATGGGCTACCACTGGAGTTGTTTAAGAAGGGGAGTGACATGCCCAGATCGTTTCTGCAGGAAGATGAGCCGGGCAGCGGAGTGAAGAATAGACCGGAGCGGGGCGAGAGAGGAGGAAGGGAGGTCAGAGAGAAGGCTGACACAGTAGTCTAGCCGGGATATAACGAGAGCCCGTAATAGTAAGGTAGCCGTTTAGGTGGAGAGGAAAGGGCGGATCTTGGCGATATTGTAGAGGTGAAACCGGCAGGTCTTGGTAATGGATAGGATGTGTGGGGTGAACAAGAGGGACGAGTCAAGGATGACACCGAGATTGCGGGCCTGCGGGACGGGAAGGATGGTCGTGCCATCCACGGTGATAGAGAAGTCTGGGAGAGGACCGGGTTTGGGAGGGAAGATGAGGAGCTCAGTCTTGCTCATGTTGAGTTTTAGGTGGCGGGGCGACATGCAGGTGGAGACGTCCCGGAGGCGGGAGGAGATGCGAGCCTGAAGGGAGGGGGAGAGGACAGGGGCGGAGATGTAGATCTGCGTGTCATCTGCGTAGAGATGGTAGTCAAAGCCGTGAGAGCGGATGAGTTCACCGAGGGAGTGAGTGTAAATGGAGAACAGAAGAGGGCCAAGAACTGACGCTTGAGGAACTCCAACGGTTAAAGGATGGGAGGGGGAGGAGGCTCCAGCGAAGGAGACCGAGAATGATCGGCCAGAGAGGTAAGAGGAGAACCAGGAGAGGACAGAGTCCGTGAAGCCAAGGTGAGATAAGGTATGGAGGAGGAGGGGATGGTCGACAGTGTCAAAGGCAGCATAGAGGTCAAGGAGGATCAGAATGGAGTAGGAGCCATTGGATTTGGCAAGAAGGAGGTCACGGGTGACCTTAGAGAGAGCAGTCTCGGTAGAGTGGAGGGGACGGAAGCCAGATCGGAGGGGGTCTAGGAGAGAATGGGAGTTAAGGAATTCTAGGCATCGATTGTAGACGACTCGTTCTAGGATTTTGGAAAGGAAGGGTGGTAGGGAGATAGGACGACAACTGGAGGGGGAAGTGGGGTCAAGAGCGGGTTTTTTTAGGATGGGGGAGACGTGGGCATGTTTGAAGGCAGAGGGGAAGGAGCCCTTGGAGATTGAGTGGTTAAAAATAGAAGTTAAGGAAGGGAGGAGGGCAGGGGCGATGGTTTTAAGAAGGTGAGAGGGAATGGGGTCCGAGGCGCAGGTGGAGGGGGTGGCACTTGCGAGGAGGGAGGAGATCTCCTCTGAGGATACTGCAGGGAAGGATGGGAAAGTAGGGGAGGGGGTCGGTGGGGGGGAGGGGAGAGGCGGAGGGGTGACTTTGGGGAGCTCAGACCTGATCGTGTTGATTTTCGTGAGGAAATAGGTGGCCAGATCATTGGGGGTGAGAGATGGGGGAGGGGGAGGAACAGGGGGCCTAAGGAGAGAGTTAAAGGTCCGGAACAATCGGCGGGGGTGACGGGCATGGGTGTCGATGAGGGAGGAGAAGAAGCTTTGCCTGGCGGAGGAGAGGGCAGAGTTAAGGCAGGAAAGGATAAAGTTGAAGTGTGTGAGGTCGGCTCGGTGCTTGGACTTTCGCCAGCAGCGCTCGGCAGCTCGAGCATAGGAGCATAGGAGGCGGACGGAGGAGGTGATCCAGGGCTGTGGGTTAGTGGAGCGAGAGCGGCGGAGGGAAAGGGGGGCGAGAGAGTCGAGATGAGTAGAGAGGGTGGAGTTGAGAGCGGAGACCCGATCATCGAGAGTGGGAAGAGAGGACATTCATTCATTCATTCAATAGTATTTATTGAGCGCTTACTATGTGCAGAGCACTGTACTAAGCGCTTGGGATGAACAAGTCGGCAACAGATAGAGACAGTCCCTGCCGTTTGACGGGCTTACAGTCTAATCGGGGGAGACGGACAGACAAGAACAATGGCACTAAACAGCGTCAAGGGGAAGAACATCTCGTAAAAACCGATGGCAACTAAATAGAATCAAGGCGATGTACAATTCATTAACAAAATAAATAGGGTAACGAAAATATATACAGTCGAGCGGACGAGTACAGTGCTGTGGGGATGGGAAGGGAGAGGTGGAGGAGCAGAGGGAAAAGGGGAAAATGAGGCTTTAGCTGCGGAGAGGTAAAGGGGGGATGGCAGAGGGAGTAGAGGGGGAAGAGGAGCTCAGTCTGGGAAGGCCTCTTGGAGGAGGTGATTTTTAAGTAAGGTTTTGAAGAGGGAAAGAGAATCAGTTTGGCGGAGGTGAGGAGGGAGGGCGTTCCAGGACCGCGGGAGGACGTGACCCAGGGGTCGACGGCGGGATAGGCGAGACCGAGGGACGGCGAGGAGGTGGGCGGCAGAGGAGCGGAGCGTGCGGGGTGGGCGGTAGAAAGAGAGAAGGGAGGAGAGGTAGGAAGGGGCAAGGTGATGGAGAGCCTTGAAGCCTAGAGTGAGGAGTTTTTGTTTGGAGCGGAGGTCGATAGGCAACCACTGGAGTTGTTTAAGAAGGGGAGTGACATGCCCAGATCGTTTCTGCAGGAAGATGAGCCGGGCAGCGGAGTGAAGAATAGACCGGAGCGGGGCGAGAGAGGAGGAAGGGAGGTCAGAGAGAAGGCTGACACAGTAGTCTAGCCGGGATATAACGAGAGCCCGTAATAGTAAGGTAGCCGTTTGGGTGGAGAGGAAAGGGCGGATCTTGGCGATATTGTAGAGGTGAAACCGGCAGGTCTCGGTAACGGATAGGATGTGTGGGGTGAACGAGAGGGACGAGTCAAGGATGACACCGAGATTGCGGGCCTGCGGGACGGGAAGGATGGTCATGCCATCCACGGTGACGGAGAAGTCTGGGAGCGGACCGGGCTTGGGAGGGAAGATGAGGAGCTCAGTCTTGCTCATGTTGAGTTTTAGGTGGCGGGCAGACATCCAGGTGGAGACGTCCCGGAGGCAGGAGGAGATGCGAGCCTGAAGGGAGGGGGAGAGGACAGGGGCAGAGATGTAGATCTGCGTGTCATCTGCGTAGAGATGGTAGTCAAAGCCGTGAGAGCGGATGAGTTCACCGAGGGAGTGAGTGTAAATGGAGAACAGAAGAGGGCCAAGAACTGACCCTTGAGGAACTCCAACGGTTAAAGGATGGGAGGGGGAGGAGGCTCCAGCGTAGGAGACCGAGAATGATCGGCCAGAGAGGTAAGAGGAGAACCGGGAGAGGACAGAGTCCGTGAAGCCAAGGTGAGATAAGGTACGGAGGAGGAGGGGATTTTCGACAGTGTCAAAGGCAGCAGAGAGGTCAAGGAGGATCAGAATGGAGTAGGAGCCATTGGATTTGGCAAGAAGGAGGTCACGGGTGACCTTAGAGAGAGCAGTCTCGGTAGAGTGGAGGGGACGGAAGCCAGATTGGAGGGGGTCTAGGAGAGAATGGGAGTTAAGGAATTCTAGGCATCGATTGTAGACGACTCGTTCTAAGATTTTGGAAAGGAAGGGTAGTAGGGAGATAGGACGATAACTGGAGGGGGAAGTGGGGTCAAGAGCGGGTTTTTTTAGGATGGGGGAGACGTGGGCGTGTTTGAAGGCAGAGGGGAAGGAGCCCTTGGAGATTGAGTGGTTAAAAATAGAAGTTAAGGAAGGGAGGAGGGCAGGGGCGATGGTTTTAAGAAGGTGAGAGGGAATGGGGTCCGAGGCGCAGGTGGAGGGGGTGGCACTTGCGAGGAGGGAGGAGATCTCCTCTGAGGATACTGCAGGGAAGGATGGGAAAGTAGGGGAGGGGGTCGGTGGGGGGGGAGGGGAGAGGCGGAGGGGTGACTTTGGGGAGCTCAGACCTGATCGTGTTGATTTTCGTGAGGAAATAGGTGGCCAGATCATTAGGGGTGAGAGATGGGGGAGGGGGAGGAACAGGGGGCCTAAGGAGAGAGTTAAAGGTCCGGAACAATCGGCGGGGGTGACGGGCATGGGTGTCGATGAGGGAGGAGAAGAAGCTTTGCCTGGCGGAGGAGAGGGCAGAGTTAAGGCAGGAAAGGATAAATTTGAAGTGTGTGAGGTCGGCTCGGTGCTTGGACTTTCGCCAGCAGCGCTCGGCAGCTCGAGCATAGGAGCGTAGGAGGCGGACGGAGGAGGTGATCCAGGGCTGTGGGTTAGTGGAGCGAGAGCGGCGGAGGGAAAGGGGGGCGAGAGAGTCGAGATGAGTAGAGAGGGTGGAGTTGAGAGCGGAGACCCGCTCGTCGAGAGTGGGAAGAGAGGACAGGGCGGCAAGGTGAGGCGAGATGCTATTGGAAAGACGGATGGGATCGAGAGAGCGGAGGTCTCTGTGGGGCAGTAGCGAAGATTTGCAGGGGGAGGGAGTGTGAGAGATGAGGCAGGTGAGAAGGTTATGGTCCGAGAGAGGGATTTCAGAGTTGGTGAGTGAGGAGATAGTGCAGCGGTAGGAGATGACAAGATCGAGGGTGTGACCGAGTCGGTGAGTGGGCGCGGTATGGTGGAGGAGGAGGTCGGCAGAGTCGAGGAGGGATAGCAGGCGGGCGGCAGAGGAGTCGTCGGGTACATCCGTATGGATGTTGAAGTCTCCGAGGATCAGAGTGGGCAGAGAGAAGGAGAGAAGGAAGGTGAGAAAGGGGTCAAGGTGGTTGAAGAAGTCGGAGGTGGGACCGGGAGGGCGGTAGATGACGGCGACAAGTAACTGGAGTGGGTGGTAGAGGCGAATGATATGGGCTTCGAAGGAGGGGAAGGAGAGGGAGGGGGGAGGAGGGATAGTGCGGAAGCGGCATCGGGGCGAGAGGAGGAAGCCGACGCCTCCTCCCTTACCGGTGAGTCTGGGGGAGTGGGAGAAGGAGACGCCTCCGCTGGAGAGAGCGGCGGCGGAGACCGTGTCTTCGGGAGAGAGCCACGTTTCCGAAAGGGCGAGGAGGAGGAGAGAGCGGGAGAGGAAAAGGTCATGGATGAAAGGTAGCTTGCCTGTAACAGAGCGGGGGTTCCAGAGGCCACACTTGAAAGTAGCTGTGGGTGCAAGGGGAGGAGGGGGGGAGGGGCGGGGGGAGGGGAGGGTTTGGATGGGAAGGAGGTGGCGGGGCCCTGGACGAGGAGAGGGGGATGAGGGGTGGCGGTGCGGCAAGGTGAGGAGAGATGCTATTGGAAAGACGGATGGGATCGAGAGCGCGGAGGTCTCTGTGGGGCAGTAGCGAAGATTTGCAGGGGGAGGGAGTGTGAGAGATGAGGCAGGTGAGAAGGTTATGGTCAGAGAGAGGGATTTCAGAGTCGGTGAGGGAGGAGATAGTGCAGCGGTAGGAGATGACGAAATCGAAGGTGTGACCGAGTCGGTGAGTGGGCGCGGTATGGTGGAGGAGGGGAGAGTCGAGGAGGGATAGCAGGCGGGCAGCAGAGGAGTCGTCGGGTACATCCATATGGATGTTGAAGTCTCCAAAGATCAGAGTGGGCAGAGAGAAGGAGAGAAGGAAGTGATGGATGCAGTGCTTAGCACATAGTAAGCATTTACTCGACCCAGGTACCGATAGAGGAGCGACAGATTTGGCCTCCCGGAAAGAGGAGAACCCTCCGAGTCAAAGGAGGACAGAGGCTCGTATTCATTCATTCAATAGTATTTATTGAGCGCTTACTATGTGCAGAGCACCGTACTAAGCGCTTGGAATGGACAAATCGGTAACAGAGACGGTCCCTGCCCTCTGACGGGCTCACAGTCTAATCGGGGGAGACGGACGGGCAGGAACGATAGCGATAAATAGAATCGAGGGGATGAACGTCTCATTAAAACAATAGCAAATAAATCACATTCCAACCCTCTCCCTTCCTGCCCCGGAAACCTTCGCCACCGTGTGCTTATCTCTGCCTCGGTTTTCCCTTCTGTGACAAATAATTTACCCCCACCGTCCCCCCGACCGACTTGGTGAACGCTGAGTGGGAACCTGAGCGAGCTGGGTCTCGGTCAACGCTGCGAGGTGAGCAGCCTGCGTCGGCAGAGAGAGACCGGAGCTCTTCCCCCAGAGAAACCCCGACACGGTCGGGGCCGTGCCGGGGTAGGGCCAGCTTGACGACGGCAATGCTATAAGTGAGAAGATAATCGTGACGATCGGTCGAGCTGTCGACGGTATTTTTTGAGCACTGTACTAATAACGTCGGCATTTGTTGGGCGCTTATTATGTGCCGAGCGCTGTTCTAAGCGCTGGGGTAGATACCGGGGGAATGAGGTGGTCCCGCGTGAGGCTCACAGTCTTCACCCCCATTCTACAGAGGAGGGAACGGAGGCCCAGAGAAGCGAAGTGACTCGCCCACAGTCACACGGCTGACAAGGGGCAGAGTCGGGATTCGAACCCGTGACCTCCGACTCCTAGGCCCGTGCTCTTTCCCCCGAGCCTCGCTGCTTCTCTAATCGAATCTCTAATCTATTCTCTAATCTAATGGAATGATGGTGTTTACCGAGCGCTCCCTGCATGCAAAACGTGGGGGAAGGAACAAGAAACAGAAGCATTCCCCGCCCACAACGGGTTTACGGTCTGGAGGGTGAGACAGACGTTAATATAAATGAGCAGACCAACTCCAAATATGTACAAAAGTGCTGTGTGGCTGGCCACACGCAGAGTACGGCATTAAGTTGTACTGAAGAATTGTACTTTCCAAGCGCTCAGTACAGTGCTCTGCACACAGTAAGCACTCAATAAATACGCCTGAATGAATAAGATCAAAAAGAGATGCAGCCAGCGAGCGGGAAACCTCGGGGAGCCCAAGGTTCGGAGGTCGTGAGAACCGGTGCGTTGCTCACGTCCCGCAGCAGGCAGCGGGGGAAACCGCACGGCTCCCGTCTCGTCGGCCGAACTGCGAGGCTGCCTCTGCGGGGCTCCGTCGACCGATTAGAGCCTCCCGTCTGCCTCTTTCGCCTCAGAGCCACCGTGCTGGTCCCCGGTGAACACCGAGAGGGCCGGGGGCCTGGAGAGGGGCTGGGCTGGGGTCACACGGCGTCAGGGGCCGAGCGGGAGCGGGCTTGGGAGTGCCGCGGACGCCCTGTCGGCTCCTTGCGGGCGCCCGATCCGGACTCCGTGCGCACGTGTGCCCATCCGCTCCAAAACGGACAAGCCCGTCATACACGGGCAAGCCTGGACAACCACACCCGCACCCCTCCCGTGCCCCCAGGAGCTCTGTCCCCGCCCCCGAGCAACCCGAGTTGGTAGCAACGGGCGGACGTGGAGAGCGCGGCTGTGCTGGAGGCCTCGGTCCCCCTCAGTGGAGCCCCGGGACCACCGCGGCCGCGGGATCTGGGCCGCAAGCACGTGAGTACGAGCCGGAGCGGCCCCCCCTTTCGTCGGACCCCCGGTTCCAGGCCGGGTGACCGGGGGCAGGGGGAGGCCGTTAGTTTAATGATAATGCTGGTATTTGTTAAGCGCGTACTATGGGCCGAGCACCGTTGGAAGCGCTGGGGGAGACACGGGGGATCCGGTCGTCCCACGTGGGGCTCACAGTCGTCATCCCCATTTCACAGATGAGGTAACGGGCACAGAGAAGTTAAGTGACTTGCCCAAAGTCACACAGCCGACAAGTGGCCGAGATGGGATTCGAACCCATGACCTCTGACTCCCAAGCCCGGGCTCTTTCCGCCGAGCCGTACTTTACCTTTCGTCCCTTGGTTTCCTCACCTGCAAAATGTGTGTGTTTGTGTTGGGGGGGGGGAGGGGGGCTTATTACACCTGTGATCACACCTGGCTCTTAGGCGGCTTGAGAGGGTGGACAGGAGATGCACAAATGTGCCAGCGCTTTGGGAATAAATGCCAACAACAGGGCATTACCATCCCTTGCAGGAAGCCAGAGGAGTGGGCTCGGGACATTTCATCACTCAATCAATTAAGGGTATTTAATAATAATGATAACGTAGGTATTTGTTAAGCGCCTACTATGTGCGGAGCACTGTTCTGAGCGCTGGGGTCGATACGGGGTCATCAGGCGGCCCCACGTGAGGCTCACAGTTAATCCCCGTTTTACAGATGAGGTAACCGAGGCCCAGAGAGGTGAAGCGACTCGCCCACGGTCCCCCAGCTGACAAGCGGCAGAGCCAGCATTCGAACTCACGACCTCTGACTCCCAAGCCCGGGCTCTTTCCACTGAGCCACGCTGCTTCTCAGGCTTTACTGAGCCTTTACTATGTGCAGAGAACCGTACTGAGCGCTCGGGAGAGGCGGCAGACACGTTCCCCCTGCCCGCAGTTAGCCGAGACGCAGGAAGATTAGTCGCCCGAGAGCTCCCCGGAGCTCCATCGTAATAATAATCAGCAGTGTCGGTTGAGCACCTGCTGTTTACCCAACACTCTGCTAAGCACTGATCACTTAGATAAATGAGGTCAAACGCAGTCCTCGTTCCACGTGGGCCTCACAGTCTAAAGGGGGAGGGCAAATAGGTATCGAATCCCCCTTTTACGAATGAGGAAATGGAGGCGTAGAGCCATCGAGAGATTTATCTAAGGCCCCAGAGGCAGCGCTGTGATCGGAACCCGGGTCCTTCGGCTCCCAGGTCCGGGCTCTTCCCACGCCGCGCCGCTTCTGACTTGCCGACTTGTTCATTCCAAGCGCTTAGTCCAGCGCTCTGCACATGGTAAGCGCTCAATAAATAGTATTGAATGAATGAATTCCGGGGGTCAGAGAGGGGCAGCCGCCGCCCGCGGGCCACACGGCCGACCCGGGGGCAGGACTGGAACTCACGGCTGGGGAGGTTGCGGTTCATGCTCCGTCCCTGGGTGGAGAGAGTGGGGCGCCCTGCCCCCCGCGCATGTGGACACGCGTGGCCAGGCATCGGGGAGGAGGCACTAACCGACGCGGGGATCGCCCAGCCTGGCCCGAGGAGACGGGAGGCCCCGGCCTTGTCGGACGGCTCGGAGATGAGACCGACGGCCCCGCGGGGGCTCGACGAGGAGCAGCGGCTGAAGGTGCGGGGGTCGCCCCGGTGCCCTGGGGATGTCGCACCGCCACGGGGACCGGGCTCGGCGGCAGGGAGGTGGGGAGGAGCAGGACCACGCCACCTTGTCCAGGCCCCGGCGGGGAGGGACCGACCCAGACCACGTCGTCCCCGGGGCCGGGGGATCCGGGCCGTGCCCCCATGGAGCCTGAGACCCTTTGCCCACCGCCCCCCAGGCGTCCAGAGACCTGATTAATCTCCAGCTGGAGACCAACCGCACCAGAGAGCGGTACGAGGCCGAGACCTTTGAGCTCAAGCGCCAGGTGGGTAGTGGTAAAAACATCTTTTACGGGATGTTCTTCCCCTCGACTCTATTTATTGCCATCGTTCTCGTCCGTCCGTCTCCCCCGATTAGACCGTAAGCCCGTCCAACGGCAGGGACTGTGTCTGTTACCGACTTGTTCATTCCAAGCGCTTAGTCCAGTGCTCTGCACATAGCGCTCAATAAATACTATTGAATGAATGAATGAAAGTGTCCTCGAGCGGGGCGGTCCGAGGTGGCCAGTGGCAGGGCAGAGGGGAAGGGAGGCCGAGCCCGAAGGACGCCCCCCCCCGCCACCGCTGATCCTCCCCGGGCAGATCCTTGCACTGGAGACGCGGGAGTGTCAACGGCAGCTCCAGGCCGCGGAGGTTGCCCGGCGGGAGCCGACCCGTCGGACAGGCCGCCCGGAGGAGGGACGCCACCGGGCCCCGGCCCGGGGGCCCCAGCAGGTGAGGGCGGGGGGTCACCAGGGGCCCAGGTCAGCCGGCCGGGACGGAGCCGCAGACCCACGGGAGGGCCCGGCGGCCCCCCGCTCCTAGGCCCGGCTGCCCCGTCCGGGTCTCGGCAGGCCCCGGCCCGAGTCCCGCGCTTTCCGGAGGGTGCCGCCTACCCCGTTTCCGCAAGAGATCCCCACTCGGTAGGCCCGGCTGTCCTGCTGCCGGCCGGTGTTGCCAACCCCCGGCGGATTTGCCCCCCAGTGGGACCGGAGGGCCCGGGCCTGCCCCAACGGGAGGGAGCCATCGCCTCCCTCGACGCCCTGTCTCCCCCGCTGCAACACAAGCTCCTTGTGGGCAGGCGATGCGTCACCCTCCCGAGCGATGCCCTGCAGAAGATACCGTGGGTCACGGGCAGAGAAGCAGCGTGGCTCAGGGGAAAGAGCCCGGGCTTGGGAGTCCGAGGCCATGGCTTCGAATCCCGGCTCCGCCGCTTGTCAGCTGGGTGACCGTGGGCGAGTCCCTTCACTTCTCTGGGCCTCAGTGACCTCATCTGTAAAATGGGGATGAAGACTGTGAGCCTCCCGTGGGACAACCCGATTAGCCTGTATCTCCCCCAGCGCTTAGAACAGTGCTCTGCACGTAGTAAGCGCTTAACAAATACCGACATTATTATTATTATTATTATTACAGAGAAGCAGCGTGGCTCAGTGAAAAGAGTATGCCGACATCATTATTATTATCATTACCCCAGCGCTGCACACAGTAAGCGCTTAACAGATACCAACATTACTATTATTATTATTATTTACCCCAGCACTGCACACAGTAAGCGCTTAACAAACACCAACATCATTATTATTATTACCCCAGCACTGCACATAGTAAGCGCTTAAATACCAACATTATTATTAGTAGTAGTATCACCCCAGCACTGCACATAGTAAGCGCTTAACAAATACCAACATTATTATTAGTATTATTATCACCCCAGCACTGCACCATAGTAAGCGCTTAACAAATACCAACATTATTATTAGTATTATTATCACCCCAGCGCTGCACACGGTAAGCGCCTAACCGATACCGACATTATTAGTAGTAGTATTATCACCCCAGCGCTGCACACAGTAGGCGCTTAATACCAACATTATTCTCGGTATCATTCTAACCCTGACTCGGCCACTTGCCCGCTGTGTGACCGTGGGCGAGTCCCTTCTCTGTGCCTCAGTGACCTCATCTGTAAAATGGGGATTAAGACCGCGAGCCCCAGGTAGGACAGGGACTGTGTTCAACTGGATCTGTCTGTATCCACCCCGGGGCTTAGTACAGAACGCGGCCCACAGAAGATATCGCTATTATTATGATCAATAATAAGGGTGGGGGCTTAGCTTTGCCAGGCTGCTGTTCACCCTCTTCCCTCCCTTCCTCTCCCAGCCAGGAGAAGCACAGACGCAAGAGAAGAGTGTGAGTGTTTTCTACCCTGCCCCTGACGGCCAAGCGACACCTCTTCCCCCCCTCCCCCCAGCCGCATCCCCTGCCTCGGTGCCTCACCCACAGGGCAGGTGGGCACCAGAGTGGGCAGCGGACAGACACAGGGAGGGCAAACAGGCCGCATGGAGCCGCCAAGGAGGGAAGGGGCCCGGTTTGGAAAAGAGCAGGGAGGGTATTCTGGCTGGGTCAGGGGAGGAGCTGGGGGGCAGCGAGCCGCAAGTCCCTCAGCTTGGCCTGAACGTTTGGAGAGTCGTAGGAGGCCACAGGGTCAGACCCACCACTCGCCTCCTTCCCTCTCCCCCCGCCATGCCCTCCCCCACTCCCCAGCCGCTGCCCGGCCGGGAGCTCCCGTGGGCAGAGATGGAGAGGATGCAGGGCCTGCCCGGTGCCCAGCGGAGGAAGCTGGAGGAGACGCTGTGAGTTGGGGGAAGACGCGGGAGACCACCCTCTCCCTCCTCCCATCCTAGGGGGGCATCCGTCCGCCCATCCGCCGGCCTACGGTCGGCCACGGTCCCCGCTGGGGGCCGCATCCGTCCTTCTCCTCCCACCTGGCAACCAGGGCGATGCCAACCCGCTACTCCCTCCCGCCACAATTCTCCCCCCTCCCCCCATTGGAAGGGTGCCCAGGTCACGAGCACCAGAGTTCAGAAGGTTGGGAGTCCCCAGTGCACTGGACTCGCCTCCCACTCCCAAGCCTCTGTGAATTTTAGGCCTTGGGGGCAGAGGTGCCACACAGATGGGTCGCCCCGGGGGCTGGCAAAGGAAGGTGGGGCGGTGGGGGTGGCCCCGGCCCCGGGGGTCGGTGCGCTTGGGGGCCTTGATGCCCACGGGCCTCCAGGCCGGGTGCCGCCCCAACCCCTGCGCTGCCATCGAGCGAGCTCAGCCGTGCCCTCCCATCCGGGTTGGCAGGGCTCAGAGGGAGCGGGAGCTGAGAGAGGCACGGAGCACGGCCCACAGTGCCCGGAAACAGCTGGCGGAGCAGTCGGCGGTGAGAGGGCAGCCCCCCTGCCCAGCCCCAGTACCCAGGCCGGTCCCCGGGCCTGGTCCCAGCTGCCGCCCAAGCCCCCGGTCATCGGACCCACGGGAGGAATCTCAGGTGGTCTGTAACCAGACCTAGGGCCCAGCTCCAGCGCCCGTTCCCGGCAACGGGGGTGGTCTCCTGGCCAGTCC
Organism: Ornithorhynchus anatinus; assembly: GCF_004115215.2. Classification (NCBI taxonomy): domain Eukaryota; kingdom Metazoa; phylum Chordata; class Mammalia; order Monotremata; family Ornithorhynchidae; genus Ornithorhynchus; species Ornithorhynchus anatinus. The sequence goes on along the minus strand of NC_041729.1, from coordinate 63,541,013 downwards.
CTCTCTGGGGGTTCCCGGGTGTGCCCGCGCAGACAGCTGGGGGTGGCCTGCCGTGGCCCTTAAGCTGAGCTCCTGGAGGGAGCCATCGTGCCCAGACTAACCCGAGCCCCCAGGGACACCGTTCCCACAAGGCCCGAGCAGGCGGGCTCATCCACAGCCCCACTAGCCCCAGATCCCCGCTAGCCGGCCATTCCTCCTGCCCTTCCTCCCGGACTCCCCCACCTCCGTGGCCGTCTGGCAGACGCTGGTCGACCCCAGGGAGCTAGATCTGTCCCTCTGGTCTGCCCTATCCCCCAGGCGGAGGCACGGGGATGGCACCCTCCTCCTCGACCCATCGGGGGTCAGGGTCCAGGGGCCGAGGCCTCTAGCCACTGGGCTTCCTGCCTTGACCCAAGGGGGTCAGACGGGGAAACCAAGGCACGGAGCGGCCTCTGAGAGCCCGGGGCCCCGTTCTCTCGGACGGCCCTCGAGGACGCAGGGCCCCTCCAGGGGTCACAGGGACCTCGGGTGGCCTCCCTGGCTCCCCCTCCTCCACTCCTCTTTCCACCCTCCCTGCGGGGGGGCCGAGGGAAGGAGACCCTCTCCAGGCCTCATGCCCGCCTGCCCGCCCCCGTGCCCGCCAGGGGCTGCTCACTGCCCAGGGGCAGCTCAAAGAGGTGCGGGAGGAGAACTCACGTCTGCAGCTCCAGCTCAAGACCCTGAACGACGAGTATCGAGGACGGCTCCGGCGTCACCTCCGGACCCTGGCGGTGAGGGAATCCCCCGGCCGGTGGACGCCACAGCCCCACCTCTTGCCCCGGCCCCGGCCCCGTCACCACCGTTAGGCCGGCCCAGCCCCTGGCCTCGTCCAGCCCCACCGCCTCCACACCCTCAGCCCCGTCCCTGGTAGGGGAGAAAGGTCTAGGAGGAAGCAATCGCCGAGGCGGCCCGTGGGGAGGGGGCAGATATGGGCGGAACATCCCCCCCCCCCCAAATTTGGCCAAGGACTCCAGCCCCGTTCCCGTGCTACTGCCAGCCCACCCGGCTCTGCTGGCAGGGTTTCATGGCCGGTCCCACCAAGCCTGAGCAGGACCCCGGGAAGGAGCCCCCCGGCCCCGGGCGGGCCTTGGCGGATGCCATGCTGCGGGACATCGGAGTCACCTACCAGGCCCGCGAGCGGCAGCTGGCAGGGGCCGCCCGCACCCTCAGACGGCGCCTGCGAGGGCTGCTGCGGAGGCACGAGGAGCTGCTCGTCGCCTACAGGTGGGACGGGGGTGAGGGGGGGTCACCGCCGGCCCTCCCACCTCCACCTGGCCTCTCCCCCGACCCCTCCCCAGGTCACGCCGCCCCTCCCGGAGAACGGGCCAGACCCACGCCAGGCCCCCGGCCCCCTCGACCCCTCCCAAGCTCTCCTCGGGGGTCCCCGGGCAGGATGCAGCGGGAGCAGATCCTGGCCCACGGCGACTCCCTCGTGGAGCCGGGGCCCCCCGAAGCCCACTTCGCCGGCGGCGCCGGGGACCGGCAGCGGCCCGCCTCGGCCCGGGAGCTCGGCCGGCCGCGGGAGGACAGAGCGCGGCTGGAAGCCCGCCTCCGGGAGCTGCAGGCCGTACGGTCAGGGGTCAGGGGTCATGGGCAGGGGGGCGGAGGAGGGCCGGCAGGGCTTGGTTGGAGAAGCGGCGCTGCTCGGTGGCAAGAGCCGGGGCTCGGGAAGCGGAGGTCGTGGGTTCCCATCCCGCCTCCGCCGCTCGTCTGCCGGGTGACCCTGGGCGAGTCCCTTCACTTCTCTGGGCCTCCGTCCCCTCGTCTGGAAAACGGGGACCACGAGCCCCACGTGGGACAAGCTGATGACCTCCTATCTCCCCCGGCGCTTAGAACACGGCTTGGCACAGAGCGAGCGCGTAACGTCGTCGTTATTGTTATTATTGTTCTCCCACGTTCGGGGGAGGGCTCGGGAGGCAAGCAGCGTGGCTCTGGGCAGAGAACCCGGGCTTGGGAGTCGGAGGTCGTGGGTTCTAATCCCGCCTCCACCGCTTGTCAGCGGGGTGACTCTGGCCAAGTCCCCCAGCGCTTAGAACAGCGTTTGGCACATGAGCGCTTAACGAATTCCGACATCGTCGTCGTCATCATTATTATTAAGGGAGGAGGGAGACCCCCCCCGACTCTCCTTCCTCTCCAGACAAAGCCCGATGGAGCCCACAACCCCGCAACGACCCTGCCAGGGTGAGACCCCCACCCCGCCCCCACTGCCCCCCAAGCTGGGGTTCGGGGGAACCCGGGAGGGATTCGTACGCCGCTCCCCTTGGTCCTGGCCAGGCAAGGCCACCCGCACTCTAATAATAATCATAATAACGCTATCTGATAGAGAAGCAGCGTGGCTCAGTGCCAAGAGCCCGGGCTTGGGAGTCAGGGGACCCGGGTTCTAATCCTGGCTCCGCCGCCTGGCTGCTGTGTGACCTCAGGCAAGTCACTTCACTTCCCCGGGCCTCGGTTGACCTCATTCGGGAAAATGGGGATTAAAGTGTGAGCCCCACGTGGGACAACCTCATTACCCTGTCTCCGCCCCAGCGCCGAGACACATATAGTAAGCGTTTAACAAATACCATTACTATTATTATTTTTAAGTTAATCAAGTCGGACACCGTCTCGGTCTCACACGGGGCCCGCAGTCTAAGTAGGAGGGAGAAAGGGCATTGAGACCCCATTTTACAAATGAGGAAACTGAGTCCCAGAGAAGTGAAGTGTCTTGCTCAGGGTCACGCAACAGGCAATTGGCAGGGCCAGTTTAGGATCCAGAGGCTGAATAGGAACCCAGATCCCTGGACTCCCAGGCCCCCGCTGCTCCTCCCTGGTCATCCGAAGCCAAGGCCAGGGCCTTGGCCCTCGGGGTCCCTCGGGGCTCCCGGGCCCCTCTGCCGTTGATTGGCATGGGGGGGCTGAGGCTGGGGTGCCCCCCTCCGCTCACCTGGGAAGAAAGCAGGCCCAGAGAGGGCGAGGGGAGTGCCCGCTCTCACACGGCGGGTGCGGGGCGGCTCCGGTAGGACGCGGGCCAGCCCGGGGCCGCAGCCGCTCGCCCTCCCTCCCTCCTAGCCCCGAGGACGAGGAGCACTGGGCAGAGCTCCGCCAACAGCTGCGGGACTTCACCCGCACCACCCAGGTACCGTGGGGGCGCGGAGGCTGCGGGAGGAGGCCGACCCCCGGCCCCGGCCCGAGCCGAACCAACCGCTCCGTGCCGCCCGGCAGAGCCAGCTGGAGCGGGAGCGGAGCCGGCTGCTCAGCCGGGCCCTGTTGGCCGAGGAGCGCTTAGCGGAGCTGCAGGACTACGTGGACCGGCACCTGGCCAGGTGAGCCCGCCGCCCCCGGGCCGGGGGCTCCCGGCTGGGCCCCTCGGCTCCCGGGGTGAGGGGCGGGGGGCACCGAACCAGCCCGCCGCCTTCGCCCGGCCTGCAGGGGTGGGGAGAGGGGGGTGGTCCGGGCTCCCCGTGGGGGCTGGGGGACGGGGCTGGGCCAGGCTCCCAGACACCCCCTACCACCTTCACCTGCCCGCCCCGGGCACGGCCCAGGTACCAGCAGGAGATCGTGCGGTTGAGGAAGGAGCTGCCCCCCGGCCCGGCCCGGCCCCCGGCAGCCGGCGACGAGGCCCGAGACCCCAGAGGGCAGGGGCCATAGGTCCGGCTACCTGGGGGCTCGGGAGACCGGCTGGACCCCACCTTCCCTCCCACACTCCCCGGATCCAGCCCGGCTCCCCCCGCCCCGCCTCGCACAGACACCCCTCCTCCTGGGCTTCGGCTCTCCCCGCCAGCCACCTCCTGCCATCTCCGGTCTCCTCTCTCACTCCACCCCAGCTCGCCCCTTAGCCAGCCGGCTCTCACGTCTGTCTACCTCTCCCCGCCCGCCCCTCCCTTCGCCCCGGAAACCGCCGGACCCCGGCTCACCCCCTCTCGGCGCCCTCCTCCCCGGCCGGCTAGGGGCCGATCCATTTCCACACTCGGCCTCTCCCTTTATTGATCGATCCGGCGGCCTGCCGGAAGCAGTCGCCGCTGTATTTTCCCTCCTGCCCGCGCCGTGTGGATGGAGTCTTCGCCTGGCCGGGTCCCCGCTCGGCCGTAAACTCTTCAAGGACAGGGTTCTGCGTGTGTCACCCTTATTGCGCGGCCCTCGGCAGTCACCCGATAAAGAGGACGCGGCGCCCGAACCAAGCGTGGGTCCCAGCGCCGGGGGCCCGCCGCTGCCGTCGCCCGGGGCGGCGGGGACCCGCGGTCCGGCACGTGGCCCGGCCCCCGTCGCGGCCCCGGCTCCCGGGGCAGGGGAGGGCGGGAGGCACCTAGACTGACGTGCCCCGCGAGGGGGCCGCGGCCCACTGGCGGACTCGGTGCATGTCGTAGGCCCAGGCGCGGTCTATGCCCTCTCCGATCACGGCCGAGGGCGCCCAGGTGGGCAGGGGGAAGCGCCCGGCCACCACCCGCGCCCGGTCCGGCAGCTCCGCCAGCAGCTTGGTCTCCAGCAGGGGCAGCTGTGGGGAAGTCGCAGGTTCGCCGGGCCCCGACCGGAGAACGGGACCCAGGTGCCGCGCGGGGCCGAGCCCACCCGCCCGGTCCCCACGCCTTTGGGCTTACCACGCTGGGTGCCAGGAAAACTGTGACGTTGGTGCAGTCCGACAGGTTAACCTGCAGGCCGGGCACCGGGGGGGGGGGGGGGGGGGGGAAGGGAGGGGAAGAGCCGAGGTTGGGGGAGCCGCCCCCTGAGCCGCAGGGGCGGTGTCTGCGGGGGCCTCCCGTCCCGCCAGCTGGGAAACACACCCTTCCCGGGTTCCCACCCTGCTGGAGGTTCTACCCCTCGGCCAAAGGTGATAGACGCCCCCCGACCTTGTGCCCCTGGAAGCTGGGGGGCTGCACCTGCTCCCACCCAGACCCTCCTGGCCTCTCCCGAGACCCAGGGCACTTGGGCCCTGCCCGTCAGGGAGTCCCGCGGAGGGGCTGAAGGGGTGGGGGGCTGTCGGCCGGCGCCTGCCACATCCCGTCTCCATCACAGGTTTCCCCGGCATCCCGAAACTCCTCTGCTGAGCACGGGCACCGCCGAGCCCAGCGGCCCCGGGGGCCGGAAAGGAAGCCGGGGCAGGGGCGGAGGGGCAGGGGCGAGGCTCCGGCCCCGTCACGCGGCCTGGGGCAGACGGGACCCCAGGCCTCGAAGCCCGGACTGGGCCCTGGCGGTTCAGCCTCCCCGAGTCCTTGCAGTCAGAGAGGGTTCTGAATCCCGGTCCCCCGCCCCGGGGCCCATCCCGAATCCCGGGCCCGGGGTCTGTGTGTGGTGGGGTGGGGGGGTGACGTTACCCGCCAGAGATCCTCGCGGTGGTAGGTGACAGCTGGGGCCCGGCGTCGGGCTCTCCAGGCGTGGAACTGGGCCAGCCACAGGAGCCAGGGGTTCAGCTCGTAGCCCACGGCAGGGTGGAAGCCGCGTCTGGACGCCTCCAGGACCTGCGGGAGGCACGGCCGTGGGCCCGCGGGGCTCCCGTCCGAGGGGTCCCGGCCGAGTCTGCCGTCACCACGGGACGGCAGCCGCTCACTCCCCTCTGGGCCGCTTCCCAAGCGCTTTGCACAGTGCCCCGCACCCAGGGCTCCTCCCGCAGGCCCGGAGAGCCGGGGGCTGGGGGGCGGCGGGCAGGGGCCCGCCCCACTTACGATCCTGCCGTCACCGGAGCCCAGGTCCACCACCTTCCCCGAGCGGCCGCGCAGCAAGGTCAGCACGTTCTCCACCTGCCGGGCGCTGGCCGGGACGTAGGGCACCTGCGGGGACGGGGACGTGAGCCCGGGGCCGGCTCAGCCCCCCACCCCCGCCTCGCACCCCCGCCCGCCGCCGACCCACCTGGAGTCTCAGGGGCACCCGGCGGAAGCCGGGCATGAGGAGTCCGGCCCAGACGACGTAGGCAGCCACGCCGGTGCCGGCCGCCAGCTGCAGGAGCCCCGCGCCCCCCAGGCGTCGCCCCCGCAGCTCTGCCAGCGCCTCGCCGGGCTCGTCGGGGTCCATGGCCGGGGGAGGCCGGGCCCGGACCCCCAAAAGGCCCCGCCTTGGCTTCCTCGGCTCGCTGTGGCGCAGACGCTTCCTCGGGATTGGGTGGATCCGGGTGACGGGATCGGACGCGGTCCCTGTCCCAGCCGGGGCTCACGGTCTACGGGAGGGGAGAGCGGAGGAGCGGATAGAATGATAACGTCGGTATCCGTTAAGCGCTTACTACGTGCCGAGCACCGGTCTAAGCGCCGGGGGAGATACGGGGTCACCAGTTCATCCCCATTTTCCGGATGAGGTCACTGAGGCCCAGAGAAGTGAAGTGACCTGCCCACGGTCACCCAGCTGACCAGCGGCTGAGCCGGGATTCGAACCCGTGACCTCCGACTCCCAAGCCCGGGCTCTGGCCACGGAGCCGCGCTGCTTCGAAGCTGCGGTATTGGTTAAGCGCTTACTTATGTGCAGAGCACCGTTCTAAGCGCCGGGGGATGCAACGTGATCAGGTCCCACGTGGGGCTCACCGTTTTAATCCCCGTTTGACAGATGAGGGAACTGAGGCCCGGAGAAGTGAAGCGACCTGCCCAAGGTCACACGGCTGACTAGCGGCGGAGCCGGGATTAGAACCCGTGACCTCTGGCTCCCATGCCCGCGCTCTTTCCACTGAGCCACGGCTATCCCATGCCCATTTTACAGATGAGAAAACTGAGTCCCTGAGCGGTGAAGTGACTTGCCCAAGGTCACCCAGCAGGCCCCTAGAGGAGTGGGGATTAGAACCCAGGTCTCCTGACTCTCCTGACATTCGGAAAAGGAATGGAGAGAGCCGGGGCCTGGGAGTCGGAAAGACCCGACTCTTTCACTTGGCTGCTGTGTGACCTTGGGGAAGTCCCTCAATGTCTCTGTGCCTCCGTCGCCTGAGGATTAAAGACTGTAGGATGGGGATTAAAGACTGTAAGCCTCAGCATGCAGCCTGACGATCTGGCATCTACTCTTAGAGAAGCAGCGTGGCTCGCTGGAAAGAGCCCGGGCTTGGGAGTCAGAGGTCGTGGGTTCGAAGCCCGGCTCTGCCACGTGTCAGCTGGGTGACTGTGGGCGAGTCACTTCGCTTCTCCGGGCCTCAGTTCCCTCATCTGTAAAAATGGGGATGAAGACCATGAGCCCCACGGGGGACAACCTGATTCCCCTGTGTCTACCCCAGCGCTTAGAACAGCGCTCTGCGCATAGTAAGCGCTTAACAAATACCAACATTATTATTACTCTTCACTCTGGGCTTCAAGGCTCTCCATCACCTCGCCCCTTCCTACCTCTCCTCCCTTCTCTCTTTCCACCGCCCACCCCGCACGCTCCGCTCCTCCGCCGCCCGCCTCCTCGCCGTCCCTCAGTCTCGCCTATGCCGCCGTCGACCCCCGGGCCACGTCCTCCCGCGGTCCCGGAACGCCCTCCCTCCTCACCTCCGCCAAACTCACTCTCTTCCCCTCTTCAAAGCCCTACTGAGAGCTCACCTCCTCCAGGAGGCCTTCCCAGACTGAGCTTCCCCTTTTCCCTCTGCTCCCTCTCTGCTCCCCCTCCGCCCTCTGCTCCTCCCCCTTCCCCGTCCCACAGCACTTGTGCCTATTTGTAGATATTACTTATTACTCTCTTCTATTAACGATGTGTCTAGATCTATGATTCTATTTATCGGGCTGATATTGACACCTGACGACTTGTTCTATTTTGCTGTCCGCCTCCCCATTTTAGACTGTGGGCCCGCCGTGGGGCAGGGACGGTCTCTATCTGTTGCCGATTTGTCCACTCCAAGCGCTTAGTCCAGTGCTCCGCACATAGTAAGCGCTCAACAACTACTCTTGAATGACTCTATTGCGGAATTGTTCATTCCAAGCGCTTAGTCCAGTGCTCTGCATACAGTAGGCGCTCAATAAATACGATTGAATGAATGAATGAATCTCAGGGCTGGGTAGGGGGCCTGGCACGTTGTCTGTCTCCGCCCCCTTCTAGACTGGGAACCCGTTGGTGGGCGGGGATGGTCTCTCTCTGCTGCCCAACTGTACTTTCCAAGCGCTTAGTACAGTGCTCTGTACATAGTAGGCGCTTAATATGAATGAATGAATCTCAGGGCTGGCACATTGTCTTCCCCCCTTCTAGCCTGGGAGCCCGTTGGTGGGCGGGGATGGTCTCTCTCTGTCGCCCAACTGTATTTTCCAAGCGCTTAGTACAGCGCTCTGCACCCAGGAGGCGCTCAATAAATATGAATGAATGAGTCTCAGGGCTGGGCAGGAGGCCTGGCACATTGTCTCCCCCTCTTCTAGGCTGGGAGCCCGTTGGTGGGTGGGGATGGTCTCTCTCTGTCGCCCAACTGTACTTTCCAAGCGCTTAGTACAGCGCTCTGCACCCAGGAGGCGGCCAGAAACACCCCTGAGTGAATGAATGGATTTGAATGAATGAATGCCTAAGGCTTCATGGGGCCTCCCTCGGCGCCCCCTCTCACCTGTCCCGGAAGTGTCCGTCGGGCGAAACCCGTCCCCCGCGCGGCCCCGGAAGTGCCCTTCGGGCGCGTCCCGGCCGCCGCCCCGGCCCCGAAAATGCCGGCTGGGGGAGGGGGGTCCCCGCTGCTCCGGCCTCGGCACCCGCCCCCCGATCCCAGCAGAGCCCGTGCGGGGAAACCGGGCCGCCGCGCCCCGCCGCCCCGCTAACGGCCCCCCGCCGACGCCCGCCAACGGCTTCACCCGTCCCGGAAGTGTCCGTCCGGAAACGGGTCCCCCGCGCGCCCCGCACTGACGTTCCGGGGCGGGCCTCCTCTCCCCCTGCCTGCTCCCGGCCCTGCAAAGCCTCCGGGGCGAGGATTCAGCGTTGTTATTAATAATGCTATCGATGAATGCGATAATATGAATATATTATAGAATATATTAACAGTATACATTCTACATCGCGTGTTATATAATGTATCATATATAATATATACATATATTGTGATCATGATATATTACACATTATATACCGCATACTATAGAATATATGATATATCATATTATATATTGCACATGTATTATATCATATAATTATTATTTAGTATCATATAGTTATTATATAATCATACATGCAATTATATCATTATATATTTTTATATATTTGAATATATGTGATTGTATATAATTGGAATCATATATCATATAATTACATAATATATAATCACATTCGTTATAATCATATAATCGTATATAATTATACACATACAATTATAATTATAACTAAATATATAATTATAAATATGTATGTATATGTTTTATATATGATTGTATATAAGTATAATTATATGTAATATATTATCTATGCATAATCATGTTTATTTTAATTATGTGTATTATAATTATATGTAAATGTTTATATATATAATTGTATGATTAAATAGAATATTTGTGTATAATTATATAGCATAATTATATACTCTAATTATACACACGTATAAATATATAATTATTATATATCGATTTATCAATGTTACCATAATAATGATAATGTTGGTGTCTGTTAAGCGCTGACTATGTGCAGACCACTGTTCTAAGCGCTGGGGGAGAGACAGGGTCATCAGGTGGTCCCACGTGGGGCTCACAGTCTTCATCCCCATTTTACAGAGGAGGGAACTGAGGCACAGAGAATAATAATGTCAGTGTTTGTTAAGCGCGTACTATGTGCAAAACACTGTTCTAAGCGTTGGGGGGATAGAAGATGATCAGGTTGTCCCACGTGGGGCTCACGGTCTTAATCCCCATTTTACAGATGAGGGAACTGAGGCCCAGAGAAGTGAAGTGACTTGCCCTTTCAAAGTCACCCCGCTGACAAGCGGCAGAGTCAGGATTTGAATCCACAACCTCTAGCTCCCAAGCCCGGGAATTTTTCGCTAAGCCACGCTGCAGAGAATCAGTCTTCCTGATAATGTGTCCAAAATACACTCATCTAAGTCAAGAAATTCGGCCTGCTGTTCAGTTGTATTTATTGAGTGCTTACTGTGTGCAGGGCACTGTACTAAGCGCTTGGAATGTACAGTTGGGCAACAGATAGAGACGATCCCTGCCCAACAATGGGCTCACAGTCTAAAGACCACTTTGGTTTAATTTGCTCTAAAATCCATTTTGTTTGTCTTTCGGGCAGTCCGTGGTATTCGCCAAAGCCTTCTCCAACACCACGTTTCAAAAGAATCGATGTTCTTTCTGTCCTGTTTTTTCCCACTGTCCAGCTTTAGGATCCATACATTGTCACTGGAAATACCACAGAGCTGACCATTTGTATTTTTGTGGCCATCAGCACATTTCATGACTCTTTCCAGGCTCTTCATAGTCTTCCTAACATTAATCTTCGGCATATTTCTAGGCCCGGAAAAATCAATCAATGTAAATAATCAAGTACACGGCGGAGGTTGAAGTAGCTGCCGGGGCCCTCTGGCATCCCGGAGACCTCGACCGAATTCCCACTTTCTCCCTGGAAAGGTGGCCCGGGCCTTTGGCCGCTGCCCCGTCAGCCAGTCAGTCAGTCAATCAGTTGTATTTATTGAGAGCTTTCCGTGTGCTGGGACCCTGGGACAGCTCAAGGTCAAATGCTATCTCGTGACCTCCCGAGCCGGCAGGCAGAACTCGGAAGTGAGGGTGGGACACGGCCCCCACGACCCAAACTGCCAGATGGACAGCCCAAGCTGGGAATACAGAAGGTGCCCTCGCCCCCGTGCCAATCAAATTAGGAATGGAGGAGGGGGGAGGGCAGAGATTGGATAAACTGAGGCCGGAAGCCGGAATGGCCTAAGGGCACAGGTGATAAATACCTGCCGCCTCTAACCTTCTGCGTAGAGGAACGGGACGCGCAACAGCCGGCTGCCGGTCGCCTCTGTCCGGAGCGTGAGAAGGCCACTCCGCCCGCACCGAGTGAGGAGCCGTGGGATGGGTGAGTGTCCCGTCCTGCCGAGCGTTCGTGGGGTTGGAAGCCAGATGCTTCACCGTGGGTATGTAACGTTTAAATGGATTTGATGTCTGAGTGGGTGCCTCCCCAGGGGGACGTGAACAGGGTGGGAGCCGGCCGCCTCACCACGTGCGAGTAGCGCCTACGTGAACTTAACGCATAAGTGGGTTTTAACGTCCAAGTGGGTCTAACGCATAAGCGGGTTTTAGCGTGCAAGTGGGTTTAACGCCTAAGTGGGCTCCTCCCGATTGGGTGCGCATATGGGGGGAACTAGCCGCCTCACCACGTTGTGAGTAATAATAATGATAATAATGTTGGTATTTGTTAAGCGCTTACTATGTGCCGAGCACTGTTCTAAGCGCTGGGGTTGACACAGGGGAATCAGGTTGTCCCACGTGGGGCTCACAGTCTTAATCCCCATTTTACAGATGAGGTAACTGAGGCACCAAGAAGGCAGACCATAAGCGAGCTCTCCCTGGGCGGGCCCTGGTGACCTCCCACACGGCGCGTAACATATCGGTGTATTCCTCCCGTTAGGGAAGCTCTGACACCATATTCCTCCCAAAGGGTAAGCTTTAACACCATATTTCCCTCCCAAAGGGAAGGCCGATTGTCGCATCTACATAATTAATTCAATTCTCCCCACGGAATAAATTCTATACAAACCTCAGGTTTTCCATCCCCGGCCTCTCTCTCGCCGCGCCGATTCCAAAAGAACCCGTCCCCGGCGACCGCGCCGAATCCGAAAGAACCCGTCCCCGGCGACGGGTGACAGGAGCGTACGATGTAACAATATACAGACACATTCCCTGCCCACAGCTAGTTTACAGGCTAGAGGCTGGTCGCCTGCCCACTTCCCCCCAACTGCTGCCAGACACTGTCCTGGCACTATGGGCCAAAGCTAGAGAGCTTCTACCCCACCGGGGGAGGTCACACTCATTTAGCATTAGCCCGTGATTCGCAAACACGATCCGTCACTTAATCAATGGCATTTACTGAGTGCTTACTCTGTGCAGAGCACTGTACTAAGCGCTTGGGGGAGGACGATACAGTAAATAACTGTCCTCGCTCCACCCTAGACTCTGAGCCCCACCTGGGGCAGGAACTGTAACTGACCTGATTAGCCACTTGTCAGCTGTGTGACTTTGGGCAAGTCACTTCACTTCTCGGTGCCTCAGTTGCCTCATCTGTAAAATGGGGATGAAGACGGTGAGCCCCACGTGGGACATCCTGATTCCCCTGTGTCTACCCCAGCGCTTAGAACAGTGCTCGGCACATAGTAAGCGCTTAACAAATACCAACATTATTATTATCATTATTATCTTGTATCTCCCCCCGTACTTTGTACTGTGTTTGGCACATAGTAAGAACTTGCGGTAGAAGGGTAGCTAGACATTATCTTTGTCCTCAAGGAGCTTAGAAACTAGCAGTTAATCACATTTACTGCATGCAGAGCACAGAAATTCATTCATTCATTCAATAGTATTTATTGAGCACTTACTAGGTGCAGAGCACTGTACTAAGCGCTTGGAATGTACAAATCGGTAACAGAGACAGTCCCTGTCCTTTAACGGGCTCACGGTCTAATCGGGGGAGACGGACGGACAAGAACAATAGCAGTAAATAGAATCGAGGGGATGAACATCTCATTAAAACAATAGCAAATAAATAGAATCAAAGTGATCTACATCTCATTAACAAAATAAATAGGTTGATGAAAATATATACAGTTGAGCGGACGAGTACAGTGCTGAGGGGAGGGGAAGGGAGGGGGGAAGTTCTTGGGAGAGTCCAATATAACAGAGTTAGCAGACATTTGTCGGGCCTACAAGGAGCTTGAATCTAAATGGGGAGGAAGACATTAAAACAACACATGGATACGGACCCAAGTGCTATAGGGCTGGGTGGAGGGTGAATAAAGGGTGCAAATCTAAGAGCACCTTGAAGCAGCGTGGCTCAGTGGAAAGAGCACGGGCTTTGGAGTCAGAGGTCATGAGTTTGAATCCCGGCTCTGCCACTTGTCAGCTGTGTGACCGTGGGCAAGTCACTTAACTTCTCTGTGCCTCAATTACCTCATCTGTAAAATGGGGATTAAGACTGTGAGCCCCACGTGGGACATCCTGATTCCCCTGTGTCTACCCCAGCGCTTAGAACAGTGCTCGGCACATAGTAAGCGCTTAACAAATACCAACATAAGAGCAGAGGTTGATGCAGAAGGGAGTGGGAGAAGAGGAAACGAGGGCTTAGGCAAGAGCTCTCGGAGGAAATGTGCCTTGAATAAGGCTCTGAAGCGTGAACGTCTGTCAAGATATGAAGGCAGAGGAAGTTCCAGGCAAGAGGCAGCCTGTGGCCGACGGGGGTTGAAGGCGAGGTAAAGTGAGTAGGTTGGCATTAGAGGAGGGAAGTGTGAGGTTGGGGTTGTAATAGGAAATCAGGGAGGTAAGGTAGGAAAGGACAAGGTGATTGATTGATTGATTGAAAGGCCAATGGTGAGGAATTGCTGTTTCGTGTGGACAACCACCGGAGGTTCCTGAGCATGTTAGAAAAATGATCTGAGCAACAGAATAAAGTATAGACTGGAGCAGGGAGAGGCAGGGAGGTCATTGAGGAGGCTGATGCAGTAATAAAGGTGGAAGCAGAACCTCGAGGAGCACAGGCCTGGGAGTCAGGAGGATCTGGGTTCTAATCCCTACTCCACCACTTTTCTGCTGTGTGACTTTGGGCAAGTCACTTTACTTGGGCCTCAGTTACCTCATCTGTCATATGGGGATTAAGACCGTGAGCCCTCTGTGGGACAGGGACTCTGTCTGACCCAATTAGCTTATATCTACCCAGGGCTCAGAACGCATAATAAATGTTTAACAAATGCCAACATCATTATTATTATTATAAGATAAGTGGATTAACGTGGTAGCAGGCTGGCTGGAGAGGAAAGGGGCAGATTTTAGCAACGTTATGAAGGTAGAACTGACAGGATTACTTGAGAGATGGAATACATGGGTTGAATGAGGAGAAGCAGCATGGCTCAGTAGAAAGAGCCTGGGTTTGGGAGTCAGAGGTCATGGGTTTGAATCCCTGCTCTGCCACTTGTCAGCTGTGTGACTGAGGGCAAGTCACTTCACTTCTCTGGGCCTCAGTTCCCTCATCTGTACAATGGGGATTAACTGTGAGCCTCACGAGGGACAACCTGATTCCCCTGTATCTCCCCCAGCGCTTAGAACAGTGCTCGGCACATAGTAAGCGCTTAAATACCAACATTATTATTATTGAGAGAGATGAGTCAAGGATAATGCCAAGGTTATGGGCTTTTGAGGCCGTCTTCAGTGATGAGAGAGTCAAGGGAAGGATAGGGAAAATGAGGACAGTGCTCTGTACTCAGTATGCACCTAGGACAGTGCTCTGCACTTAGGAGACACTCAATAAATATCGAAGATGATCGGGAAGCAGTGTCACCTAGTGTATAGAGCATGGGTCTGAAAGTTAGAAGGACCTGGGTCCTAATCCCTGCTCCGCCACTGGTCTACTTCTTGACCTTGGGCAAATCACTTAAACTCCGTGCTTCAGTTCCCTCATCTGTTGAAAGGTGATTAGGAATGAGCTCATGTGGGAAATGGACTGTGTCCAACCTAATTAGATTGTATCTATCCCAGTGCTTAGTACAGTGCTTGGCACATAGTAAGTGCTTAACAAATAACACGGGCTTAGGAGTCAGAGGTCATGGCTTCTAATCCCGGCTCTGCCACCTGTCAGCTGTGTGACTTTGGGCAAGTCACTTCACTTCTCGGTGCCTCAGTTACCTCATCTATAAAATGGGGATTAAGACTGTGCACCTCATGTGGTACAAGAAGCAGCGTGGTGCAGTGGAAAGAGCACGGGCTTTGGAGTCAGGGCTCATGAGTTCGAATCCCAGCTCTGCCACTTGTCAGCTGTGTGACTGTGGGCAAGTCACTTAACTTCTCTGTGCCTCAGTTCCCTCATCTGTAAAATGGGGATTAAGACTGTGAGCCCCACGTGGGATGACCTGATTCCCCTGTGTCTACTCCAGCGCTTAGAACAGTGCTCTGCACATAGTAAGCGCTTAACAAATACCAACATTATTATTATTATTATTACAACCTGATTACCCTGTATCTACCCCAACGCTTAGAACAGTGCTCGGCACATAGTAAGCCCTTAACAAATACCAACATTATTATTATTATAACAACATCCTCCCCCCCCCCCTCCAAAAAATAATATCAGAAAGACCAAAATCTGGCTTTTGGGAGTCTGACAGACAAGAAAGTTCCCTGAAGGCAGGACCATATCTATCCAGTTTCCCTGCAGGCCTCGTCTGTCCGGTCTCCTCTTGCATCTTTGATAGATACAATCTAATTAGGTTGGACACAGTCCATTTCCCACATGAGCTCATTCCTAATCACCTTTCAACAGATGAGGGAACTGAAGCACGGAGTTTAAGTGATTTGCCCAAGGTCAAGAAGTAGACCAGTGGCGGAGCAGGGATTAGGACCCAGGTCCTTCTAATTTTCAGACCCATGCTCTATACACTAGGTGACACTACTTCCCGATCATCTTCGATATTTATTGAGTGTCTCCTAAGTGCAGAGCACTGTCCTAGGTGCATACTGAGTACAGAGCACTGTCCTGCATCTTTCCGGTTTCCCCGCAGGCCGTGTCTGCCCAGTCTTCCCACAGGCCGCACATCTCCGGTCACCCTGCAAACTGGGTTTGTCCAGTCTCCCCACAGGCCACATCTATCTGGTCTCCCCGCAGGCCTCATCTTTCCAGTCACCCCACAGGCCATGTCTGTCCCGTCTCCCCGCAGCCCACTTCTGTCTGGTCTCCCTTCATGCTGCATCTGTCCGGTCTCCCCGCAGGCCTCGTCTATCCAGTTGCCCCTCAGGCCAGGTCAGTCCAGTGTCCCCGCAGGTCATGTCTGTCCGGTCTCCCTGCGAGCCAGATCCGACAGGTCTCTCCCAGGCCTTGTCTGTCCAGTCTCCCTGCAGGCCAGGTGTGTCTGGACTCACCACAGGCTGCATCTGTCTGGTCTCCCTGCAGGCCACTTCTGTCTCGTCTCCCCTCAGACCGCATCTGCCCAGTCTCCCCGCCGGCCACACCTGTCCGTTCACCCCACAGGTTGCGTCTGTCGGGATTCCCCACAGTCCGAGTCTGTCCAGTCTCCCCACAAGCCTGCCCAGGCTCCCTGCGGGACACATCTGTCGAGCCTCTCCGCAGGCAGGTTCTGTCTGGTTTCCCTACAGGCACGGTCTGTCTGGCTTTCCCGAAGGCCACGTCTGTCTGGTCTCCCCGCAGGCTCAGTAAACAGTTGCATTGCTTCAACAGGGGCCAAAAAGCTTCTTCTGTTTCCTGGGTCCCCAGGGACCACCCGCCACCCCCCCAGCCCACAACGGGCCAGGAAACTTTGGCTCCGGCCATCAAAAGTCCACAGATCTGCTGTCCCTCTTGGAGCAGCTTGTCCCCAAGGGCCCTCTGGAGTGGCTGGCCACCCCGGAGCTGTTGTCCCCCACGGAACGGCTGGCCCCCCCCAAAGACGTTGGTCTTCACGAAGCGACTGGTCCTCACAGAGCTACTGCCCCAGAGCCTCTGGTCTCTATAGAGTGGCTGGGCTCTGACTAGCTCATCCTTCTGCCACCCATTCTTCTGTCCATCCTTACCTGACACTGTCCTCCGTCCAGGCAAGACCCCTCCCTACCCAGCCCCGGCCCCGGTGCCCTCACTCTCAGAGCTAATCTAGATAGGCCACCAGGCACTGAAGAAAGCCCAAGTAGCCCCAGTGGCCAGCTTGGGCGATTTGAACTCCACACCAGGAGTTGTCCCACAGGCCTTCATGCAAACCCCAATTCCTACTTGTTTTCTGGCCCCCACCCGTGACCCAGGCAGGGCCCCTCTCCCCATGAGCTCCATCAGACAGATGGAGCCGGGCTAATCGAAACCGCCTGAGCCCAGCCAAATTGGCGGCCACCTAAGCTTTTCTGATTTTCCACTTCCTTCCTGCAGCTGTAGGCAATTAAGTCTGTGATCGGGCAGAAAATCAGAGGGGAGGAGGGTGGAGTGAGGAAGTGAGGGGAAGCTGTGGAGCGGGCCAGGGGGAGGCAGAGGTCAGTCAGGAGGAAAGAGGGAGAAGATGGTCAAGGATTGTGGGAGGGAATGAAACTGCAGAAGGGGGCCGGGGGAGATGATGATGATGGTGTTTGTTAAGTGCTTACTAAGTGTCAAGCACTGGGGTAGATGGAAGCCAATCAGGTTGGATATAGTCCCTGTCCTGCATGGGGCTCTCAGTCTTAATCCCTATTTTACAGAAGAGGTAACTGAGGCCCAGAGAAGTGAAGTAACTTGCCCAAGGTCACACAGCAGACAGGTGGTAGAGCTAAGATGAGAATTCAGGTCCTTCTGACTCCCAGGCCAATGCTCTATCCCCTAGGCTACAATGCTAGAGATTCCAGCTCAGGGGTGGGGAAAGGTCCAGTCTTGCCAAGGACCCAGACTGGGGAAGGGGGAGGAACCCTGGTCCCAGGTCGGGGGGTGCGCGGGAAGGACCCCAGCCCAGAAGAGGGGCTGCCTAAGCCCTGCTGGCAGGGAGCGGGAGGGAGCTGGGTCCTGACTCCCTGTTTGTGAATCCTCCAGCTGTTGAGAGACCTCCCACCCCGGGCTATGGGAAGGGGATCAGTTCAGGCCTCTGACGCCTCCTCCAACAGCGGGAGGGGAGGCCAGGGCAGGGAAGGAGGTGGCCCTGAGCCTCTGGGGACTGGGGCAGGTGAGGGGACAGGCTGGCTCTGACTCCGCCCGGCAAATCCTACAGAGGACAGAGATGCCGCTGCCCCTTCTGCTGTGCAACAGAAACTCTGCTCACTCACGCCCGTGCCAGGCGGGGAAAACCCTTGAGACCCAGGGGTCCGAGGCTCCACGCACGGGCAACTCATCTCCTCCCCCGACCCCCTCAAGGTGAGACTGAGGGACCCTCCCTGGCCCCTGGGGGCTGCCCGGAGGACAGCTGGGCCCAGAACATTCTGGCTCCACTGCAGTTTAAACAGTGCGGGCATTGGAAGGTTTCCCAGCCTGTCCTCTACCCCTCAGTGATTATCCCCTGCATCCACACACCCATCTCAGTGGACCTCACCCACTCTCTGTCACGGCCAGGGCCCACCCATGCACTCTCCAGGTGGATCCCACCTACTCGCTGCCCAACCAGGCCCCCTCCAGTCCCCTGCCCACCATCCCGTTGCCCGCCATAGATCCGCTTCGGCAGCACGGTGCCCTCGCTAGAAGTAGGTAGAGAAGCGGCCTGCCCTCGAGGGAAACGCTGGGACCTGGGAGTCCTAATCCCTGCTCTCCCACTCGCCTGTTGTCTGACCTTGGGCAAGCCACCTTGCTGAACCTCAGTTCCTCATCCGCAGGATAGAGATAAAATACCTGGTCCCCCTCCCCTTTAGAATGTGAACCCTGGGTGGGACAGGGCCACTGTCTAGTCTGTTTTCCTAGGGCCTGGTACATCAGCAGCACTTAACAGATACCGCGATTATTATTATGCACCCTCTCACACAAATGTACCCTCTAGAACACACTCTGACACCAGGTCAAACACACTTATTACTAGTGGAAAGAGCATGGGCCTGGAAGCCAGGGGACCTGGGTTCCAATTCTGACTCTGCCACTTGCCTGCTGTGTGACCTGGAGCAAGTCCCATCTCTTCTTTGCGCTTTAGTCTCTCTTCTATAAAATGAGGATCAAATACCTGTTCTTCCTCCCCCTCAGAGTCTGAGCGTCCATGTAGGACAGAGACTGTGTCCGTTCTGATTGTATTGTACCAACCCAGCACTTGGAACAGTGCTTGGCACATAGTAAGTACTTATCAAGTACCATAATGATTATTAACAAATACCACAATTATTCTCGTTGATTCATTTTCCCCAAGCCAGCCTCCTAGTTATAACCTGCTTTCTACTTGTCCTCACTTCCCCTATTCCCTTCACATGGAACTCTCTCCCCACAACTTCAAAATCCACCAGCCCCCAGCCTTTCCCATCCCCAAAGCCTTCCTTGACTAATTCCCAACTCCCCAGCCTGACTCCACCCAACATTAATCCTCAGCACTTTCACGTCAAGCCGCCCTCTCCATTATTAGTTCTCAGATTTCATCCTGGTAGATTTATTCCAATCCTTTTGTGATCCTCATTCTTTCTGTGGCTCCCACGATTTGTAAATCTATCTTTGTCTGGGTCCCCAGTTGAAGTGGAAGTCAGACTGTCAGCTCCTCTAGGTCAGGGATCATGTCTACCACCTCTACTGCACTCTCCTAGGTTCTTAGTACAGTCCTTGGCCCAGAGGAAGCACTCGGTAAATACCAGGGACAGATTGAATAATTGATGAATTAAGCTTCTTGTTCAATGGAGATGTGCCCTGTGCTTCTACTAGACTTTTCCAAGTGCTCAGTAGAATGCACTGCTCCCATTGAGCACTCAGTACATAATAATAATAATAATGTTGGTATTTGTTAAGCGCTTACTAGGTGCAGAGCACTGTTCTAAGCGCTGGGGTAGACACAGGGGAATCAGGTTGTCCCACGTGGGGCTCACAGTCTTAATCCCCATTTTACAGATGTGGTAACTGAGGCACAGAGAAGTTAAGTGACTTGCCCACAGTCACACAACTGACAAGTGGCGAAGCTGACATTCGAACTCATGACTGCAGACTCCAAAGCCCGTGCTCTTTCCACTGAGCCACACTGCTTCTCTGCCATGACTGTGACACACACTGTATTCACACTTCCATGCACCACTCTCCCATGCACCCAATTGATTGGGCATTTACTAAGTGCAGGGTACTGTACTGAGCACTCGGGAGAGTCCACTACAACAGAGTTGGTAGCCACGTTCCTGGCCTAGTGGAAAGAGGACTTGCTTTCTAATGTCAGCTCCTCCACTTGTCTGCTGTGATACCTTGGGTAAGTCACTTAATTTCTCTGTGCCTCAGTTACCTCATCCATAAAATGTGATTACAGCTGTGAGTCCCACGTGGCACATGGACTGTGTCCAGCCTGAATATCTTATATCCCCCCCAGCACTTTATACAGTCCTAGCATGTAGTAAGCGCTTAACAAATACCATTAAAAAAAAAAAGAACTCATAGTCTACCCCTTCGGTCTCCAGTTTTCCAGATGGCAGCTGTTCCAGATTGGGGATGGGGTTGGGAGGAACGTTCCTTTCTACGGAAATGTTCAGGGCATGTAGCACCTCTCCTCAGAAATCTCCACTGGTTGCCTATCTACGTCTGTGTCAAACAAAAACTCCTCACTTTAAAGCTCTCCATCACCTTGCTCCCTCCTACCTCACCTCCCCCCTCTCCTTCTCCAGCCCAGCCCGCACACTCCGCTCCTCTGGTGGTAACCTTCTCACTGTGCCTCCATCTAACCTGTCTTGCTGCCAACCCCCGGCCCCCATCCTACCTCTGGCCTGGAACGCCCTCCCTCCTCAAATCCGCCAGGCAATCACTCTTCCCCCCTTCAAAGCCCTGCTGAAGACACACCTCCTCCAAGAGGCCTTCCCAGACTAAGCCCCACTTTTCCTCAGCTTCCCCTCCCTTCCACGTCACCATGACTCGCTCCCTTTGCTCTCCCCTACCCCCAGCCCCATAGCACTTGTGTACATATGTATGCAGCTATAATTCTATTTATTTATATCGATGCCTGTTTACTTGGTGTCTGTCTCCTCCCTTCTAGATGCGAGCCTGTTGCAGGTAGGGATTGTCTGAATTGTACTTTCCAAGTGCTTAGTACAGTGCTCTGCACACGGTAAGCGCTCAATAAATATGAATGAATGAATGCATGAAATAAAGCCTGAAGATCATGGGCTTCCCAGACCCTGAAGGCCGCACATGTGTCCTCCCCCACACGTCCACCAAGGCCACGAGGGTGATTCGTACCCACCTCATCACCAGTGCATCCTGGTCTGCTCCTTCTTAATATTTAGTTCCTTACCCCTCTCCCAGCCCCATAGCGCTTATGTCCAGGTTCTTATTTTCTGCTGCTTCCCTGGCCTGGAATTTATTTTAACATCTGTCTCCACTGCTAGACTGCAAGCTCCTTGAGGGAAGGGATCTCATCTACCTACTCCGTTATAGTATACTCTCCCAAGCTCTTAGTTCAGGGCTTAGCACCCAATAAGAGCTCAATAAATACCATTGATGAGAAGCTGCGTGGTCTAGGGATAGAGCCCGGGCTTTGGAGTCGGAAGGACCTGGGTTCCAATCGCAGATCTGCCACTTGCCTGCTGTGTGACCTCGAGCAAGTCACTTCACTCTTCTGTGCCTCAGTTACCTCATCTGTAAAATGGGGATTAAGACTGTAAGACCTATGTGATTAGCTTGTGATCAAGATGATTAGCTGACTGAGTGCTTAACCCAGCGCTTAGTACAGTGCTTGGCACATAGTAGGCGCTTAACCGATACCACAGAAAAAAACTGATAGTGGAAGAGAGGTTTGGGGGCACTGAGGGAAGCAGTGTGGCTTAATGGATAGAGGACTGGCCTAGGAGTCAGAAGGACCTGGGTTCTAATCCTGATTCAGCCACTTGTCTGCTGTGTGACCTCGGGCAAGTCACTTCACTTCTCTGTGCTTCAGTTACCTCATCTGTAAAATGGGGAATAAGACTGTGAGGCCCATGTGGCACAGGGACCAGCCCGATAAGTTTGTATCTACCCTAAGGCTTAGTACAATGCCTGGCACACAGTAAGCGCTTAATAAATACCATTAAAAAAATGAGGGTGTGGGAAGGTCAGGGACGGGGCAGAGAGACTGCAACGAAGATTTTCCAACGCAGAAGGGTTTTCTGGGTCCGGAGCTGCCAGGATGCATGCGATAAAGGAAGGAGTTTCCTGTTCCGGCTCTGAGGGTGGGCGGCCCAAGGGCAGAGTCTGCAGCACAGAGGTCAGCTCAGGCCAGCCTAGAGGAGCCAGTCAGATGGACCTCGGTTCTAGTCCCAATTCCACCACTTGCCCGCTGTGTGATCTTGGGCAAGTCATTTCACTTCCTCTGTGCCTCAGTTTCCTTATCTGTAAAATGGGGATTAGGCCGTGAACCCCATGTGGGACATGGACTTGCCCAACTTGATATATAGTATCTGTCCCAGCTCTTAATAGAGTGCCTGGCACATAGCATTTTTTAAAAATGCTTCTTCCCAGGACTCCTTGTCTGCTTCCAAACCTGTGGGTGGTGGTGAGTGGAGGGCAGCGGAAGGAGGAAAGTGAAGGGATGGGGGGGTGAGGGGGAATTTTTGCCATCAGCAAGACTGAGGGACTTCGTAGGTCAGGGCTGTGACTGGAACTGGGGGACCCTGCCTGGCTACCCAGGCCCCAGCCCCTCCTCTGATTCCTTCATTCAGTTGTATTTATTGAGCGCTTACTGTGTGCAAAGCACTGTACTCACCCCCGCCTCAAGGGAGAGGATGACCAGAACTAGGGGCTGAGAACCTGCCATGGGTCCTTGTCCTCCTCCTCTTCCTCCTCCTCCCTCTTCTCCTCTTTCTCTTCCTTCTGCTCCCCTTACTCCTCCTCCTCTTTCTCTGGCTCCTCCTCCTGCTCTTCTTCCACCTGCTCCTCCTTCTCCTTCTTCCCCTCGTCCTCTTCCCGTTTCTCCTCTTTCTTTTCTTCCTGCTGTTCCTCCTTCTTCTCCTTTCTCTTCTTCCTCCTCCTCCTTTCTTCTTCTTCCTCTTCCTGCTCCTCTTCTTCCTCCTCCTTCCCCCTCTTCTTCCCCCTCCTCCTTCTCCTCCTCATCCCTCCCCAGCTTCTTAGTGGCAAAGGTTGAGGAGAGAGGGAGTCAGGGTGGCAGCAAAATCAGAAGGGTCCTTGAGGCAGTCAGTCCCGGCAGAGGCTGGAGGAGGGGGCACCACTGGCCCTCTGCTCTTTCAGACCTGGTACGGCCTCCTCTTTGTGACTCACAATTCACAGCTTTGGCCTTTTATCTGGTTGAAAGGATCAGGAAGAAGGGAAGGGGTGGAGGGCGAGCGGTGGGCAACAATAGGGGGAAGTGACAGGAAGCATCTCCTTAGAGACCCCATTGTAGGTTCCCCCCCACCCCCGAGCCACGGGGGAGCCCCCAGCCCAGCTGAGCACAGGAGCCCCCAGCCCTAGCGGGGAGTTCACCAACAAGCGGCCAATTCAATTCTTCCTTTGCTCTGCCCTCGGTCAGCCCGGGCATGCCTGGCTCTGGAGCAGTGAAAGCACCAGGGCAATGAAACCTCAGGAATAAGAGGCAGGGAGGGCATTGGAGCAGGGAGGATGCCAGAGCAGGGAGGAGGCTGGAGGTGGGAGGAGGCTGAAGCAAGGAGGAGGCTGGGCCAGGGAGGATGCTTCAGCAGGGAGGAGACTGGAGATGGGAGGCTATTGGAGCAGGGAGGAGGCTGGAGCAGGAGGAAGCAGGAACAGGGAGGAGCCTGGAACAGAGAGGACACTGGAGCGGGGAAGAGGCTGGAACAAGGAGGAGTCTGCAATAGGGAGGAGGCTGGAGCAGGGAGGAACCTGGAGCAGGAAGGAGGCTGGAACAAGGAGGAGGCTGGAATAGGGAGGAGGCTGGAGCAGGGAGGAGGCTGAAACACATTTATACTTCCTCCTCGGTGTGGAGAAGCTTCTGCTCCTACCAGCCCCGGCTGTGGTAATGCTGCTGCTGCTGCTGCTGCTGCTGCCAGGGGCTCTCCTAGCATATTGCCCCCCTGCCCCCTCAACCTCCCTGCCATCCCAGCAGCCTGCACAGCCCGGGGCAACCCGCACCTCCATTCTGGTGAGCAGGTGGGGAAGAAGAGGGGCCGGAGACAGGCCGGAGGCCTGTGGGGGTCTGGGCAGAGCAGGGTGCAGATCCTGGGGTGTCTTTTCTCCATCCAACTCTCTCTTAACCCAGCTTGCTGCTCACCCCAGGAACCCATTCTCTCACTTCATTCATTCAACTGTATTTAATGAGCACTTACTGTGTGCAGAGCTTGGGAAAGTACAGGACAACAATAAACGTTGTCATTCCCTGCCCACAGCGAGCTTACAGTCTAGACGGGGAGACAGATATTAATAGAAATCAATAAATGACGGATATGGATCTAAGGGCTGTGGGGCCGGGAGGGGGAATGAATAAAGGGAACAAATCACGGAGACACAGAAAGGAGTGGGAGAAGAAGAAAGGAGGGCTTAGTCATTACAGGCCTCTTGGAGGAGAGGCCTTTACAAATATGGACAGGGAATGTGTCTGTTATATTGCTATATAGTACTCTCCCAAGCGTTTAATACAGTGCTCTGCACACAGTGAGCGCTCAATAAATTTGACTGACTTCTCACCTCTTCTCCTCTTCCTCTCTCTGTGCTCTTTAAATTATCTCTTTCCCCGGCGGGGGAGGCAGAAGGGAGTGGGGAGTGAGTGGGGCTGGAATGACCAGCCTTGATGGGCTGGATACATGTGTGAGACTAGGTATAAGAATAATAATAGTAATGTTGGTATTTGTTAAGCGCTTACTATGTGCAGAGCACTGTTCTAAGCGCTGGGGTAGGCACAGGGGAATCAGGTTGTCCCACGTGGGGTTCACAGTCTTTAATCCCATTTTACAGATGAGGTAACTGAGGCACAGAGAAGAGAAGTGACTCTCCCACAGTCACACAGCTGACGAGTGGCAGAGCTGGGATTCGAACCCATGACCTCTGACTCCAAAGCCCGGGCTCTTTCCGCTGAGCCACGCTGCTCTGTATATGTGACTGTGAGTGTCCGTGTGTATATGTGTAAACCTGTGTACATGTCCCTCCAGTTACCACCCCATCTCTCTCCTCCCATTCCTCTCCAAATTCCTCGAGTGAGTGGTCTACACCCACAGTCTCCACTTCCTCCCCTCCAACTCTCTCCTCGACCTTCTCCAATCTGGCATCCGCTTCCTTCACTCCTAAGAAAGTGCTCTCTCAAATAAAAATAACAATCACAGCAATAATTGTGGTATTTGTTAAATGCTTACTGTGTGCCAGGCACTGCACTAAACGCTGGGGTGGATACAAGCAAATCGGGTTGGACACGGTCCCTGTCCCACGAGGGGCTCCCAATCTCGATCCCCATTTTACAGATGAGATAGTTGAGGCACGGAGAAGTGACGTGACTTGCCCAAGGTCAGACAGCAGACAAGCGGCGGAGCCGGGATTAGAACCCACGACCTTCTGACTCCCAAGTCTGTGCTCTAGCCATTATGCCATGCCGCTTCTAAGATCACCGGTGATCTCCTTCTCGTGGCTCAGTGGCAAGAGCACGGGCTTGGGAGTCAGAGGTCATGGGTTCTAATCCCTGACCTGCCGCTCGCCAGCTTTGTGACTTTGGGCAAGCCACTTCACTTCTCTTTGCCTCGGTCACCTCATCTGTAAAATGGAGATTAAGTCTGGGAGCCCCATGTGGACCAAGCTGATCACCTTGCATCCCCCCCCAGTGCTTAGAACGGTGCTTCGCACATAGTAAGTGCTTAACAAATGGCATCATTATTATCATTAGTATTATTATTAATAAATCCAATGGCCTCTGCTCCAACCTAATCCTCCTCTACCACTCAGATGCCTTTCACACTGTCGACCACTCCTTTCTTCTGGAAACATTACCCAGTCTCGGCTTCACTGACACCATCCTCTCCTGGTTCTCCTCCTGTCTCTCTGGCCATTCATTCTCAGTCTCTTTGGTGAACTTCTCCTCCGCCTCCCGCCCCCAAATGTGAGAGCCCCTCAAGGCTCTGTTCTGGATTTTGCGTCCCCTTCTATCTACATCCACTCCCTTGGAGAACTCATTGGCTCCCACAGCTTCAACTACCATCTCTATGTGCATAATTCCTAAATCTAATCTCCAGGCCTGACCTTGCTCCTTTGTAGTCTGCGTTTCCTCCTGCCTTCAGGACATCTCTACTTGGATGTCCCACCTCAAACTTAACGTGTCCAAAAAGGAACTCCTCGACTTCCCACCCAAACCCCATCCTCCCCCCGAAAACACCACCATCCTCCCTGTCACACAACCGACGTCCTTGGCATTATCCTGGACTCTTCCCTCTCATTCAACCCACACATTCGATCCGTCACCAAATCCTGTCGGTTCAACCTTCACAACATCGGTAAAATCCACACTTTCCTAGCCACCCAAACCGCCGCCACGGTAATACAGTTACTCATCCTATCCTTTCTGGATTACTGCACTAGCCTCTCTGATGACCTCCCTGCCTCCCGTCTCTCCCCTCTCTAGTCCAAAATTCAGTCTGCCGCCCGGACCATTCGGTCCACGTTTCCCCACTCAAGACCCTCCGTGTTTGCCCACCCACCTCCGCATCAAAAGCACTCAATCACCTTGTCCCCTCCTAGTGCTGATTTTAGGCAGACTTCACTCCTCTAACTCCGACCTCCTCACTGTACCTTGATCTCATCTACTTTGCAACCAATCCTTCGCCCGCATCCTGCCTCTGGCCCGGAGCCCCCTCCCCCTTCACGTCCGACGGGTGATCACTCTCCCCACCTTCCAAGCCTTATTTAATTCACATCTCCTTCAAGAGTCCTTCCCCAACCAACACCTTGTTTCTATCCTCCTCCCTCTCCCTTCTGCATCTTTCTCGCGCTGACATTTGCACCTCTGATTCACCTCATCCTCAGCGCTGACATTTGCACCTCTGATTCACCTCATCCTCAGCACGTGTCCGCATCCGTAATTTCTTTTAATGACCGTCTCCCCTTCCTGACTCCTTGTGGGCAGGGATCATGTGTACCGACTCTGTTGCACTGTACTCTCCCAACTGCTTAGTACAGTGTTCTGCACAATTAAGCCCTCAATAAATCCCACGGATTAGGCGTGGATTGACTAGGTGTCTCCGCAACTAGGTGTTTAACCGGGTATACATGTAACTGCGGCTGTTTGCACGTGACTATGTGTATGAGCGTGATGGCAGGAGAAGCTGTGTATGATAATGATGATTGTATTTGGTAAGCGCTTACTATGTGCAAAGCACTATTCCAAGCACTGGGGAGGATACAAGGTGATCAGGTTGTCCCAAGTGGGGCTCACAGTCTTAATGCCCATTTTCCAGATGAGGTAACTGAGGCACAGAGAAATTGAGTGACTTGCCCAAAGTCACATAGCTGACAAGCGGCGGAGCCGGGATTTGAATCCATGATCTCTGACTCCCCAGCCCGAGCTCATATGTATGAATGTGCACCGAGGTATGTGCGCGGAGCTGTTTAGGGATGTACACTGCCTATGTATATACACCCTGCCCCTCGGCCCCCTTTCTGGCCAGCGGCCAGCGTGAGCTCACACTCCAGGAATCTCTAGATCCCTCCAGCCCCAGCGACCGGAGGACCGGGAGGATGGGGTGGGGAGGGGGAGCGGAGGGGGGGAAGGGGGCAGAGAATGGGAATTGGGGGTGGGGGATGCCTCTCCCCTGGGTGTCAGGCATTTATCAGCTTCCTCCGTGGGCGGCCGTGAAATCTGGAGCAGAAATCTGGAGCGGAGAGTGGAGGAGGCTGAAATGCCTGGGAGCAGAGAGGGGGCGGAAGGCGGGGGACGAGGACCGGGGGTTTGGGGAGGGGGAGGCTCAGGAGAAGAGGGATCGGACCGGGCCGCACTGGAGCTGTGTGCTGGGGGAGGGCCCCAGTAGCGTGGGAAAGGCCGGGGTGTGAGGCGGAGACGCGTTTGGAGAAAGTGGAGCATGACTTGAGGAGGAAAATGATCTCTCCCACAGGTCTTCCCGCCAAGAGCCTCCCTCGCCCTGGGCCTCCAGCCCACCGCCCCCACCTCTCCCCTCGCTCCCCAAAATCTGGAGCCTGGGACCCGAGCTCTCCGACAAGGCACGGCAGCACCGCCCTGCCTGAGAGCCTCAGGGCCAGTCCTGGGGGGCCCCAGCAGGGACTATGCCCCCCGCCCCCAAACAATACCCCACCCTGGCCTCCACTGGGAGCCCCCTCCTGCTCCTGCAAACAGATGTGGACCACCCGGGGACTTCGGGGGCCGAAGAGGGGAGAGACCTAGCAGGGCCAGCCCTGTCTCCACCGAGACCCCGGGCCAGTCATTTCCCTATTTCCCTGGCCCAGCCTGTCCGAGTGAAGCACGAAGGTGAGTCCACGTGGCCGAGACTTTACTTCCCAAAATGCCATCAACATTCACATTTGGTATGGTGACATGGTCTGTGGAGCCCCCCTCCCCTGGGGCATCACCCTGTCCCCGGGAGGAGGGATGGGGGCTTGACCATCAGCAGCTGGAGGGCACGAGGGCAGAAGGGCCGATGCTCAAAACTGGGGGCCCCCACCCACTCATTCACCTTCAACCCAGAGCTGGGCTTGGGGTGGAGGGTCCCCCGTCCTCCCCACCCCCCGTGGGGCAGCAGAAACGGGGGTTTGGAGGGACACTGGGGGCCTCCCCGCAACCAGAAAGACTATATCCCTCTCTCCCCTCCCGCTCAGTCTCCAAAAGCCTGATCATTGTCCAGGGAGAGGGGAAGGGCTGGGGGCTCCACTCCCACCAGGCCCGGGGTCGCAATTGACACCGCATCAGCGGGGGTTCCGGCTGGACGGGCCAAGGGTCTGCCGCCCAGCTCCGGTCCTCAGCCCAGGCCCAGCTCGCACGGGTTGCGGCGGGCGGCTCGGGCCTCCTCGTAGAGGCGGCGGAAGTCCCGGTAGCGTGGGGCGCAGCCCAGCCAGGCCTGGCCGAAGTGGCCCCAGCCGGTGAAGAGGAAGGTGCCGGGGCCAGGCCGCACGCCGCAGCGCAGGGGGGTGCGGATGGTGCCCGCACGCCAGCCCGCCGGCTGGAACAGCGGCAACTTCTGCCGGTGAATGAGGGCGGCGCCGACGCTGATGACCGCCTCCTGCAGCTCCAGGTCATGCCGCACGTCGCGGATCGTCCCGCGCAGAACTGCGGGGCCGGACACGGCTGGTGCAGGGGCCCCGGCCGACCCGACCGGCCGCCGCCCCTCCTCCCCCCGGGTGTCAGCTCTGCCTGGGCCAACCCGAGGCAAGGAGCAGCTGGGGCAGGGATGAGGGCCGCTGGCCCAGCTCTGTGGCCTGGGAGCCGGAGCCTCCCCCCACTCTCCACCCGGCGTGTTCCGCCCCGCTGGACCGCCCGGGAGGCCGCCCCTTGGCCCAGATGGGGGTCTCGACCTCTGCCCCTCCCAACCCTCCCCATCCCTTGCAGCCCAGGGGCGGGGGGGGGTCCCCACTCACCGAAGTCACTGGTGCAGGCCGCCGTCAGCACCTCGGTATCATTGCATGGGCGGCAGGTCCCTGCGGAGCAAAGCCCATTCATTCAGGCGTATTTACTGAGCGCTTCCTGCGTGCTGAGCATCCTACTAACTGCTTGGGAGAGTACAATAGAACAATAAACAGACGCATTCCTTGCCCACAGCCAACTCGCTGCCTAAAAGGGGAAACAGACATTAATATAAAGTACAGATGTGTATAGAAGTGCAGTGGGACTGGGACGGGGTGGGGATGAAGGAAGGGAGCAAGTCAGGGTGACAAAGAAGGGAGAGGGAGACGAGAAAAGGAGGGTTTAGTCAGGGAAGGCCTCTTGGAAGAAATGGGCCTTCAAAAAGGCTCTGAAGAGGGAGTGAGCGTGCGTCTGTCGGATTTGAAGAGGGAGGGTGTTTGGGGCCAGAGGTAGGACGTGGGCGAGAAGTCAGTGGCGAAGAGGTCAGAGGTCGAGGTACAGCGAGGAAAGTTGGCATTTGGAGGAGTGAAGCGTGTATGCTGGGGTGGAGTAGGGGAGTAGCTAGGCAAGGCGGGAGGGGGGCAAAGTGATTGAGAACTTTAAAGCCAATGGTGAGGAGTTTTTGTTTAATGCGGAGGTCGTGGGCAACCGTTGGAGTTTCTTGAGGAGTGAGGAAACACGGCCTGAACGTTTTTTGTAGACAAATGATCCAGCCAGCGGTGTGAAGTATGGATGGAGTGGGGAAGAGACAGGAGGCAGGGAGGTCAGCGAGGAGGCTGATACAGTAACCAAAGAGGGATAGGGTAAGTGCTCGGATTAATGAGGTAGCAGTTTGGATGGAGAGGAAAGGGCGGATTTTAGCGATGTTGCGAAGGTGGAATCGACAGGATTTAGTAATGGATTGAATATGTGGCTTGAATGAGAGAGAGAGAGGAGTCAAGGATAACACCAGGGTTACGGGCTGGTGAGACCGGAGGTACGGTGGTGCTGTCTACAGCGACGGGAAAGTCAGGGGAAGGACAGGGTTTGGGTGGGAAGATAAGAAGTTCGGTTTTAGCATATTAAGTCTGAGGTGATGAGAGGACATTCAGGTAGGAGGAAATGCAAGATGACAGAGAGGGAGAGACGTCAGGGCTGGAGATGTAGATTTGGGTATCATAGAGGTGGTCAGCTCCCCCTGCCCTCCCCATCGCCCTGACTCGCTCCCTTTGCTCTAAGCCCACCCCTCCCCGCCCCACAGCACTTGTTTATATATGTACATATCTATAATTCTATTTATATGAATGCCCATTTATTTGTTTAAATGTGTATATATCTATAATTCTATTTATTTATATTGATGCTATTGATGCTATTGATGCCTGTTTACTTCTTTTGATGTCTGTCTCCCTCCTTCTAGACTGTAAGCCCACCGTGGGCAGGAATTGTGGGCTGAAATGTTCTTTCCAAACTCTGCACACAGTAAGTACTCAATAAATACGAATGAATGAATGAATGAATGAATGAATGAATGAAGCCATGTAAGCGAATGAATTCACCAAGGGAGTGGGTGTGGATGGAGAATAGAAGGGGATCATTCTTTCATTCGTATTTATTGAGCGTCTACTGTGTGCAGAGCACGGAACTAAATTATTGGGAAAGTACAATTCAACAAATGACAGCTACGTTCCCCGCCCACAACGAGCTTACAGTCTAGAGCGAGGGAGAGGCAGACATCAATCCAAATAAATACATTACAGAAATGTACATAAGTGCCGTGGTGCTCCGCACCCCAGGAAGCACTCAGTAAATACCACTGAGTGATAGATTGTCTTAGGTCACCTAGCAGGTCAGCGCTCTAGGCTGACTAGAGGATCCAGGTGTCTCAGATCCCCATCCTCTAACCACACCACAGGCCTCGGCACCAGACGGGGGGGCTTCCGGCCTTCCTGGGGGTTCCTGGAGCAGGGAGGCAGGGGCCGGGCCCCCACGGGACAGGAGGTGATGGAAACCTGATCTGCCCCCTGACCGTGCTGGGTCCCTCTGCACCCCACTCTGCCCGCCACGCTGAGTGCCTTTTGCACCCCACCTTAACTGCCCACCACGCCGGGAGCCCTCCG
The DNA here is from genome assembly GCF_004115215.2 of Ornithorhynchus anatinus. Classification (NCBI taxonomy): domain Eukaryota; kingdom Metazoa; phylum Chordata; class Mammalia; order Monotremata; family Ornithorhynchidae; genus Ornithorhynchus; species Ornithorhynchus anatinus. The sequence goes on along the minus strand of NC_041729.1, from coordinate 63,509,801 downwards.
CCGGCCCGCCCGGCACTCACCTTCCACGCCCAGGCCTCCGGAGAAGAGGGGCCGGCGTGGGTGCCCATCGTCACGCAGCTCGTAGCGGAAGGCGGCGACGCGGCGGCTGATGTCCCGGTGCGGCGCGGCCAGCAGGAACAAGGCCACCTTCTCCCAAGGCTCCCAGGCGAAGCAGCGGCCTCCTGCTGGGCCTGCCCTGGACCCCCCCGCCGCAGACTCCTCCAGCAGCAGCTCTAGGACCCCGGCCCGCTCCAGGTAGACCTGAGCCCCCCGGAACGTGTCAGCGGGACGGATGCAGGCCAGGAGGCGGCGGGGCGGGGGCGGGCGCGGGGACAGGGTGAGGCGCAGGGCCCCGGCCGGGTACAGCCACTCCACGGAGCCCTCCGCGCAATGTAGCGTCAGCTGCTCCACGAGGTCGCCTTTCTGGGACAAGCCGCTGCCAAGGGAGAGACAGCACACGTACACAGACCTATCATTAGCACTTAGCCCCACAGTTGGGAGGGAGGTGGGTGGCACTGCAGAGAAGGGGCAGGGCGGCCCCCTACCCGGACTCCTCCCTTCCTAGGGCTGGCCTGGGCCGGGCAGGGTCCCATGTATGTACAAAGGCACACGTGTATAGGAACACGGCAACCGACTCTGTTGGATTGTCCTCTCCCAGATGCTCAGGACAGTACTCTGCACAGAGTAGGTGCTCCATAAATACCATTGATCGATTGGTGTTTGTACCCACATTGGCAGGTGGATGGATGGATGGATGGATGGATGGATGGATGGATGGATGGATGGATGGATGGGTGGGTGGGTGGGTGGGTGGATGGATGGATGTACAGACACGGATGATGGATGGACCATATGTATGCACGTAGAGATGTACTCAACTATGGATGGAAGGACGCGTGTATGCACAAACACACCCAGACAGACTTATGTATGAACACACATATGGACAGATGATGTACACACGGGGATGATCAGACATACACACATGACTGGAGAGGGGGAGGCTTGCAAAGCTGGTATGTCTGGAGTCACTGGGGTCAAGCAAATCGATCAGTCAATGGTATACTTTACTAGTCGCCAACTCCCTCTCCCCGTTTTTCATTCTCAGATTGGAAGCCCCGGGAGGACGGAGGGGGCCTTGCCTAATTGCCTCCCGTCCAGCCTTTCCCAGCACTCAGTACAGAGCTCCGCACACTTTGAGCGCTCGATGAATCCTACACCCCTAACAGTCCTAGCTGTTAGGAGAGCCTGCTCGCGTGGGGTGTTTGTGACCCCCGGGGTCCCCGGAGAGGACGGGGTGGGGGTCCGCCGGGGCAGCGGCCTGAAAGGCTCCACCCTATCCCCTCCACGGGGCTCGGGGCAGTCAACGGAGGGTCAACTGTCCCCTTCTGTCCCCTGGGTCTCTTCTCCCCCAGCTCTGTACCCCGACCCCGATGCAGCTCCTTTTCCTCATTTCCCCACTCAAACTTGGAAGCCTCATCTCCCCCCAGCTCCGAACCCTCATCTCCCCCCAACTCCAAACCTTGATCTCGCCCAACTCTAAACTCTGACAGCCCCAGCTCTGAACCCCGACCTCCCCTAGCTCCGTACCTCAGCTCTCCCCAGCTCTGAACCCCGACTTCCCCCCAGCTCTAAGCCCCGACCTTCCCCAGGGTCCGGGGAGGGCATTCATTTCCCGCTGCAGGGAGACCGGGTACCAGGTAGAGAAGCAGCGTGGCTCAATGGAAAGAGCCCGGGCTTGGGAGTCACGGGTCATGGGTTCGAATCCCGGCTCTGCCACATGTCAGCTGTGTGACCTTGGGCAAGTCACTTAACTTCTCTGTGCCTCAGTTACCTCATCTGTAAAATGGGGATTAACTGTGAGCCCCATGTGGGACAACCTGACTACCCTGTATCTTCCCCAGCGCTTAGAACAGTGCTCTGCACATAGTAAGCGCTTAACGAATAACATTATTACTAGTGGAATTGCTATTGTTCTTGTCCGTCCGTCTCCCCCGATTAGACCGTGAGCCCGTCAGAGGGCAGGGACCGTCTCTATCAGTTACCGATTTGTAATAATAATAATAATGTTGGTATTTGTTAAGCGCTTACTATGTGCCGAGCACTGTTCTAAGCGCTGGGGTAGACACAAGGGAATCAGGTTGTCCCACGAGAGGCTCACAGTCTTAATCCCCATTTTACAGACGAGGTAACTGAGGCACCGAGAAGTTAAGTGACTTGCCGCTTAGTACAGTGCTCTGCACATAGCAAACGCTCGATAAATGCTACTGAATGAATGAAGAGCCCGGGCTTGGGAGTCAGAGGTCTTGGGTTCTAATCCCTGCCCCGCCACTCGTCAGCTGTGTGGCTTTGGGCAAGTCACTTCACTTCTCCGGCCCTTCGTTACCTTATCTGTAAAAAGGGGATGAAGACTGCGATCTCCTTGTATCGCTTAGAGCAGTGCCTGGCACGTAGTAAGCGCTTAACAAATACCATCATCGTCGTTATGATGATCTCCCCCCGGCTCTGAACTCTGACCTCCCTCCAACTCCAAAGCCTGACAGCCCCGATCCCCGACTTTCCCTTTCCAGATTCCAAGACGTTCGGGGAGCATGGAGGGGGGAGGGAGAGGGAGGTGGGGATGGGGAAGGCGGGGGAGGATCGGGGAGTGAGCCACGGCCCCCCTGCCCGAGGCCGGGGAGGGGGCCGAGGTCCAGGAGCAGGGGGCAGCTGGGGCAGGGAGGGGGTGGAGGGGGCAGGGGCCGGCCGTACCTTCCCGTCCAGCTGCACTGGTCGTCGGAGTAGCGGGCCAGAGCCCAGGCCACCAGTCCGGCGCAGAGGACCCCCAGCAGCGGCATGGCGGTGGCGGGCCGGGCGGGCCCCGGCCTCCGGGGGCCCCGGGCCGGCCGCCGGCCCGAAGACTGACCGCCAACGGGCCGCCCCCACCCGCCTCCACCAATCGCGGGGCTGCTCCCCTCCTCTGGCCCTCCCCGTCCCTCCCTGTTCTCCCCTGTCCTCCCCTGTCCCTCCCCTGTCCTCTCCTGTCCCTCCCCTGTCCTCCCCTGTTCTCCCCTGTCCCTCCCCTGTCTTCCCCTGTCCCTCCCCTGTCCCTCCCTGTCTTCCCCTGTCCCTCCCCTCTCCTCCCCTGTCCTCCCCTGTCCTCCCTGTCCTCCCTGTCCCTCCCCTGTCCCTCCCCTGTCCCTCCCCTGTCCTCCCCTGTCCCTCCCCGTCCTCCCATGTTCTCCCCTGTCCCTCCCCTGTCCCTTCCCTGTCCCTCCCCTGTCCTCCCCTGTCCCTTCCCTGTCCTCCCATGTTCTCCCCTGTCCCTCCCCATCCCTCCCCTGTCTTCCCCTGCCCCTCCCCTGTCTTCCCCGTCCCTCCCCTGTCCTCCCCTGTTCCTCCCTGTCCCTCTCTATCCCTCCCTGTCCCTCCTCTGGCCTCCCCTGGCCCTCCTCTGGCCCTCCCCTGTCCTCCCCTGTCCCTCCCCTGTCCCTTCCCTGTCCTCTCCTGTCCCTCCCCTGTCCCTCCACTGTCCCTCCCCTCTCCTCTCCTGGCCCTCCTCTGGCCCTTCCCTATCCTCCCCGTCCCTCCCCTGTCCCCCCCCGTCCCTTCCCTGTCCTCCCCTGTCCCTCCCCTGTCCCTTCCCTGTCCTCTCCTGTCCCTCCCCTGTCTCTCCCCTGTCCTCCCCTGTTCTCCCCTGTCCCTCCCCAGTCCCTCCCCTCTCCTCCCCTGTTCTCCCCTGCCCCTCCTCTGTCCCTCCCCTGTCCCTTCCCTGTCCCTCCCCTGTCCTGTCCTCCCCAGTTCCTCCCCTGTCCCTCCCCATCCCTCCCCTGTCTTCCCCTGTCCCTCCCCTGTCTTCCCCTGTCCCTCCACTGTCCTCCCCTGTTCCTCCCCGCCTGTCCCTTCCCTCTCCTCCCCTGTTCTCCCCTGTCCTCCCCGTCCCTTCCCTGTCCCTCCCCTGTCCCTCCCCTGTCCTCCCCTGTCCTCCCCTGTCCCTCCCTTGTCCCTCCCCTGTCCCTTCCCTCTCCTCCCCTGTTCTCCCTTGTCCTCCCTTGTCCCTTCCCCGTCCCTTCCCTCTCCTCCCCTGTTCTCCCTTGTCCTCCCCGTCCCTTCCCTGTCCCTCCCCTGTCCCTTCCCTATCGTCCCCTGTCCCTTCCCTGTCCTCCCCTATTCCTCCCCTGTCCTCCCCGTCCTCCCCTGTCCTCCCCTGTCCCTCCCCGTCCCTCCCCTGTCCTCCCCGTCCCTTCCCTCCCAATTCAATTCAATAGTATTTATTGAGCGCTTACTATGTGCAGAGCATTGTACTAAGCGCTTGGAATGGACAAATCGGTAAAAGATAGAGACAGTCCCTGCCCTCTGACGGGCTCACGGTCTAATCGGGGGAGACGGACGGACGAGAACAATGGCAATAAATAGAATCGAGGGGAAGAACATCTCATTAAAGCAATAGCAGAAAAATAGAATCAAGGTGATGGACATCTCATTAACAAAATAAATAGGGTGATGAAGATATATACAGTCGAGCGGACGAGTACAGTGCTGAGGGGAGGGGAAGGAGCAGAGGGAAATGGGGGAGAAGAAGGTTTAGCTGCGGAGAGGTGAAGGGGTTGGGTAGAGGGAGCAGAGGGAAAAGGGGAGTTCAGTCTGGGAAGGCCTCCCGGAGGAGGTGAGCTGTAAGTAGGGTTTCGAAGAGGGGAAGAGAATCAGTTTGGCGGAGGCGAGGAGGGAGGGCGTTCCGGGACCGCGGGAGGACGCGGCCCGGGGGTCGGCGGTGGGACGGGTGAGACCGAGGGACGGTGAGGAGGTGGGCGGCGGAGGAGCGGAGCGTGCGGGGTGGGCGGTGGAAAGAGAGAAGGGAGGAGAGGTAGGAAGGGGCGAGGTGATGGAGAGCCTCGAAGCCTAGAGTGAGGAGTTTTTGTTTCGTGCGGAGGTCGATAGGCAATAACTGGAGGTTTTTAAGAAGGGGAGTGACAGGCCCGGAGCGTTTCTGCAGGAAGATGAGCCGGGCAGCGGAGTGAAGATTAGACTGGAGCGGGGAGAGGAAGGAAGATCAGAGAGCAGGCTGACACAGTAATCTAGCTCCCCCCCCCCCCCCCCGTCCCTTCCCTGTCCTCCCCTGTCCCTCCCCTGTCCTTTCCTGTCCCTCCCCGTCCTCCCCTGTCATTCATTCCATCGTATTTATTGAGCACTTACTGTGTGCAGAGCACTGGGCTAAGCGCTTGGAATGTACACTTCGTCAACAGAGACAATCCCTGCCCAACAATGGGCTCACAGTCTAAAAGGGGAGACAGCAAAACAAAACAAGTAAGCGTCAATAATAATGTTGGTATTTGTTAAGCGCTTACTATGTGCAGAGTCCTGTTCTAAGCAATACCATCAAGATAAAGAGAATCAGAGGTCTATACACATCATTAATAAAATGGAGTGATAAATAATATCTACAAATAGGTACAAGTGCTGTGGGGAGGTGAAGGGGCAGAGGGAAAGGGAGGGTTCAGTCTGGGAAGGCCTCCTGTCCTCTCCCGGGACACCCCGGGAAGAAAGGAAAAGGGGGGAGCGGGAAGGGCCCCGGGCTCAGGGGCCTTTGCAGAGAGGGGCGCCCTCCACGGCCCCTCCATGGGGAAACTTCCCCGTTGAGGTCCCTGGAGAGCTCCTGGGGATTTAGGCTCCTGGGGATTCAAGCGCTTCCAGGTGGAGATTTAGAAGCCCCTGAAGAGGGCCAGCTTCAAACAGTCGGTTGCCCTGAGGTTGCGCGCACAAACCACACGATAATGTCATATACCACGCTTCTCTGCCCTGTCCTTTCAGCTACCCCTTGCCCCAGTACCCAGGGCAGCTCAATTCTGAGGCCCCAACTTACAGATTCATTCATTCATTCAATAGTATTTATTGAGCGCTTACTATGTGCAGAGCACTGTAGTAAGCGCTTGGAATGTACAATTCGGCAACAGATAGAGACAATCCCTGCCCACTGACGGGCTTACAGTCTGATCGGGGGAGACGGACAGACAAAAACAATAGCAATAAATAGAATCAAGGGGATGTACATCTCATTAAAACAATAGCAATAAATAGAATCAAGGGGATGTACATCTCATTAACAAGATAAATAGGGTAATAAAAATATAGACAAATGAGCAGAGGAGCACAGTGCTGAGGGGAGGGGAAGGGAGGGGGGAGGAGCAGAGGGAAAGGGGGGAAAAGGGGGCTTAGCTGAGGGGAGGTGAAGGGGGTGGCAGAGAGGCAGCAGAGGGAGCAGAGGGAAAAGGGGAAGCTCAGTCTGGGGAGGCCTCTTGGAGGAGGTGAGCTCTTTGGCCCTGCTGCTCTCTTTGAGCAGGACAGAGTTACCATCATCTTTGAGAGAAGCTGATGGGCCACCAACTTTGAGAAAGGCCGGGTCCAATAGGTCATCTTCTTGGGGAGGTCCTACGTAGCCCCCTCACGGTGAGACACCACCAGACACTGGCTTACTCTCATACAGGAGCAGGTTCCAGGAGAAGCAGGAATGGGCAGGGATTGTCTCTATCTGTGGCCAAATGGTACATTCCAAGCGCTTAGTACAGTGTTCTGCACATAGTAAGCACTCAATAAATACTATTGAATGAATGAATGAATTGCAGAGAGTGTCAAACAGGGATCTAGAGGGAGAAGTCTAATAATTTCAGGATTCATTAAGCGCTTACCATGTGTTAGGCGCTGGGGTAGACAGTCCCTGTCTCACATGGGACTCACAGTCTCAATCCCCATTTTACAGGTGAGGTAACTGAGACACAGAGAAATGAAGCGACTTGCCCAGGGTCACACAGCAAACAGGTTGTGGAGATGGGATGAGGACGGCTGGGATGGTGGGGTGGGGGGCGTGAGTGTGTGAGACAGCATGAGGAATCAGATCAGCGGGAAAAACTGGGGAGTGGGTGGATCCAGTGAATGAATGACTTGGGACAGGGAGAGCCGCTGAAAACTGAAGGAGGTGGAAATAAGGCTGAACTGGAGTATTGGAGCAAGAAAACAGGTGTTTGACATTTGTGATAGGTTAATATTCAGCAACCAGTATTCTGTACGGAAGAAGGCTAGTTATAGCAGAGAAACCTCCAGGGCAGGGCTCCGGTCTTGTTCTTACTTCATCATCCCCCCCGCACCCCACCAGGATTTAGTAATATGCTGAGGAGAGAGGCATCTAAAGTTCTAAATCAACCTCAGCCTGGACAGGGGCTTTCATTCATTCATTCAATCGTATTTACTGAGCACTTACCGCGTGCAGAACACTGTACGAAGCGCTTGGAAAGTACAATTCAGCAATAAAGAGAGACAATCCTTGCCCACGACGGGCTAGAGGGAGACAGACATCAAAACAAATGAACAGGCATCAGTCTAAATAAATAGAATTATAAATTATAATTATATATATACATATGTGCTGTGGAGCAGGGAGAGGGGGCTTAGTCTGGGCAGGCGTCCTGTAGGAGGTGAGCTTTCAGTAGGGCTTTGAAGGGGGGAAGAGTGATTGGAAATTTGAGGATGAAGGGCATTCCAGGCCCTGGTCAGAGGATGTGGGCTAGGGATCGGTGGTGAGATAGGCGAGACTGAGGCACAGTGAGGAGGTGGGCGGCAGAGGAGCGGAGCGTGCGGGGTGGGCAGTAGAAAGATAGAAGGGAGGTGAGGTAGGAGGGGGCAAGGTGATGGAGAGCTTTGAAGCCAAGAGTGACGAGTTTTTCGTGTGAAGGTTGATAGGCAACCACTGGAGGTTTTTGAGGAGGGGGGTGACATGCCCTGATCGTTTCTGTAGCAAGATAATTTGGGCAGCAGAGTGAAGTATGGACTGGAGAGGCAGGAGGTTGGGATTTCAAATGGAAGCTGATACATTTAATCCAGTCGGGATAGGATGAGTGATTGTACTAAGGTGATAGCGGTTTGGTTAGAGAGGAAAGAGCGGATCTTGGCGATGTTGTGAAGGTGAGATAGGCAGGATTTGGTGACGGATTGGATGTGTGGGGTGAATGAGAGAGCAGAGTCAAGGAAGACACTAAGGTTGCAGGCTTGTGAGACAGGAGCGCTTAGAACAGTGCTTCGGCGCTTAGAACGGTGCTTCGCACATAGTAAGCGCTTAATAAACACCATCATCATTATTAATATTATGGCTGTGCCGTCCCAGTGATGGGAAAATTCGGGGAAGGACAGGGTTTGGGAGGGAAGATAAGGAGCTCTGTCTTGGACCTGTTGAGTTTGAGGTGGCCGGAGAACATCCAAGTAGAGATGTCCTAGAGGCAGGAGGAGATGCGAGCCCGGAGGAAGAGAGAGAGAACAGGGGAGAAGAGAAAGCTTTGGCACTGAATTTTTCATCCGTAGCGAAAACAGTAGAATTGGCAAAACTGTGGGTTTACACTGTGAGCCCGTTATTGGGCAGGGATCGTCTCTATCTGTTGCCAAATCGTGCATTCCAAGCGCTTAGTACAGTGCTGTGCACATAATAAGCACTCAGTAAATGCTATTGAATGAATGAATGAATGATAGAGACTGTTTATCTTCCCCAGTGCTTAGTACAGTGACTGGCACAGAGTAAACGAGGCTTAGTGGAACGAGTACAGGCTTGGGAGTCAGAGGTTCAAATCCCTGCTCTGCCACTCGATAGCTGTGTGACTTTGGGCAAGTCATTTCACTTCTCTGTGCCTCAGTTACATCATCTGTCAAATGGGAATGAAGACTGTGAGCCCCACGTGGGACAGCCTGATGACCTCGTATCAACCCAGGGCTTAGAACAGTGCTTGACACATAGTAAGCGCTTAACAACTATCATAATTAATTATGATTATTAACCAGAGAAGCAGCGTGGCCTAATGGAAGGAGCATGAGCTTGGGAGTCAGAGGAAGTGGGTTCTCATCTTGGCTCCACCACTCGTCTGCTGTGTGACTTTGGGCAAGCCAACTCACTTCTTTGTACCTCAGTTCCCTCATCTACAAAATGGACCGTGAGCCCCACGTACCTCAGTGCTTAGAATGGTACTTGCACAGAGGAAATGGTTAACAAATACCATCATCATTATTATTATTATAATAATGTTGGTATTTGTTAAGTGCTTACTATGTGCAGAACACTGTTCTAAGCGCCAGGGTAGATACAGGGTCAACAGGTTGTCCCAGGTGAGGCTCACAGTTAATCCCCATTTTACACATGAGGTAACTGAGGCACAGAGAAGTTAAATGACTTGCCCACAGTCACACAGCTGACAAGTGGCAGAGGTGGGATCATATTATTAAATGACATTGATTGATTGACCAAAAAGCATTATGGGCAGCCCCACACCATGTTTTGGGTGTCCCACAGTGGTAGGTCCCATCCAGCGTGGCTCAGTGGAAAAAGACCAGGCTGGGGCATCCGAGATCATGGGTTCTCATCCCGGCTCCGCCGCTTGTCAGCTGTGTGACTTTGGGCAAGTCCCTTCACTTCTCTGGGCCTCAGTTCCCTCATCTGTAAAATGGGGATGAAGACTGTGAGCCCCAAGTGGGACAGCCTGATGACCTTGCATCCCCTCCCAGCACTTAGAATGGTGCTTGACACATAGTAATCACTCAACAAATACCATCATTATCATTATTGTTATTGTTAAATAATGATAATAATGTTGGTATTTGTTAAGTGTAATCTTGGGGTAGATACAGGGTAATACAGGGTACACTTCTCTGAGCCTCAGTTCCCTCATCTGTACAATGGGGGTTCGAATCCCGGCTCTGCCATTTGTCAGCTGTGTGACTGGGGCAAGTTACTTAAGTTCTCTGTGCCTCAGTTACTTCATCTGTAAAATGGGGATTAACTGTGAGCCTCACGTGGGACAACCTGATGAACCTGTATCTACCCCAGCACTTAGAAAAGTGCTCTGCACATAGTAAGCGCTTAACAAATACCAACATTAATTAAAACTGTGAGCCCCACGTGGGACAGCCTGATGACCTTGCATCCCGCCCCAGTGCTTAGACCAGTGCTTGACACATAGTAATTGCTCAACAACTGCCATCATTATTATTATTGTTAAATAAAGATAATAATGTTGGTAAATGTTAAGCGCTTACTATGTGCAGAGCACTGTTCTAAGCTCCGGGGTAGATAGAGGGTCATCTTGGGATAGATACAGGGTAATACAGGGTACACGTCTCTGGGCCTCAGTTCCCTCATCTGTAAAATGGGGATGAAGACTGAGTCCCACGTGGGACAGCCTGATGACCTTTCATCCCGCCCCAGCGCTTAGAACGGTGCTTGACACATAGCAATCGCTCAACAAATGCCATTATTATTATTATTATTGTTATTAAATAATGCTAATAATGTTGGTATATGTTAAGCGCTTACTATGTGCAAAGCACCGTTCTAAGCGCTGGGGTAGGTACAGGGTCATCTTGGGGTAGATACAGGGTACTAGAGGGTACACGTCTCTGGGCCTCAGTTCCCTCATCTGTAAAATGGGGATGAAGACTGAGTCCCACGTGGGACAGCCTGATGCCCTTGCATCCCGCCCCAGTGCTTAGACCGGTGCTTGACGCATAGTAATCGCTCAACAAATGCCATCATTATTATTATTATTATTATTACTCTCCACAGGCCCTGGGGGGAGGGAGGGAGGGCACCACCGAGAGGCGGAGGCCTCCGGCGTCCTAGAGGGGCCCGGAAGTCCCGTCCGAGCCTGGCGGTGACGCACTTCCGGCCGCTGGCAGGTGAGCCGCCGAGGAGGCGCAGAGGCGGCCCGGCGGAGGCTCGGGTCGGGTGAGGGGGCTCCATGCTGCTCTCCGCCAGGCTCCCCCGGACCCCGCTGCCGGCCCCGGAGGCGGTGAGTCCCAGGCCGAGAGAGAGAGGGGCGCTCCGGTGGCGGGGGGGACGACCCGCCCCCCGACCCGTCAGTCATTCGTTCATTTAGTCAGTGGTTGTCAGTCATTCATTCAGTGGTAGTCAGTCATTCAGTGGTAGCCATTCATTCATTCCGTGGTAGTCATGCATTCAGTGGTAGTCATTCATTCAGTGGTTGTCATTCATTCATTTATTCATTCAGTGGTAGCCATTCGTTCAGTGGTAGTCATTCATTCATTTATTCATTCAGTGATTGTCATTCATTCATTCAGTGGTAGTCATTCATTCAGTGGTAGTTATTCATTCATTCAGCAGTAGTCAGTCATTCAGTGGTAGCCATTCAGTCATTCATTCAGTGATTGTCAGTCATTCATTCAGTGATTGTCAGTCATTCATTCAGTGGTAGTCATTCATTCAGTGGTATTCATTCATTCATTCAGTGGTTGTCATTCATTCATTCAGTGATTGTCAGTCATTCATTCAGTGGTAGTCATTCATTCATTCAGTGGTTGTCATTCATTCATTTATTCATTCAGTGGTAGTCATTCGTTCAGTGGTAGTCATTCATTCATTTATTCATTCAGTGATTGTCATTCATTCATTCAGTGGTAGTTATTCATTCAGTGGTAGTTATTCATTCATTCAGCAGTAGTCAGTCATTCAGTGATTGTCAGTCATTCATTCAGTGATTGTCAGTCATTCATTCAGTGGTAGTCATTCATTCAGTGGTATTCATTCATTCATTCAGTGGTTGTCATTCATTCATTTATTCATTCAGCGGTTGTCCTTCATTCAGTGGTAGTCATTCATTCAGTGGTTGTCATTCATTCATTGAGTGGTTGTCATTTATTCAGTGGTTGTCATTCATTCAGTGGTTGTCATTCATTCACTGGTTGTCAGTCATTCATTCAGCGGTAGTCAGTCGTTCAATGGTAGCCATTCATTCATTCATTCATTCATTCATTCAGTGATTGTCAGTCATTCATTCAGTGATTGTCAGTCATTCATTCAGTGGTATTCATTCATTCAGTGGTTGTCATTCATTCATTTATTCATTCAGTGGTTGTCCTTCATTCAGTGGTAGTCATTCATTCAGTGGTAGTCAGTCATTCATTCAGTGGTAGTCAGTCATTCATTCAGTGGTAGTTATTGAGCGCTTCCTGCATGAGGAGCACTGGACTGTACTCATCCGCTCAACTGTATATATCTTCATTACCCTATTTATTTTGTTAATGAGATGTACATCCCCTTGATTCTATTTATTGCTATTGTTTTAATGAGATGTACATCCCCTGGATTCTATTTATTGCTATTGTTCTAATGAGTTGTACATCCCCTTGACTCTATTTATTGCCATTGTTCTTGTCTATCCGTCTCCCCCGATCAGACTGTAAGCCTGTCAGTGGGCAGGGATTGTCTCTATCTGTTGCCGATTTGTACATTCCAAGCGCTTAGTACAGTGCTCTGCATATAGTAAGCAGCATGGCTCAGTGGAAAGAGCCTGGGTTTTGGAGTCAGAGGTCATGGGTTCGAATTCTGGCTCTGCCACTTGTCAGCTGTGTGACTGTGGGCAAGTCACTTAACTTCTCTGTGCCTCAGTTCCCTCATCTGTAAAATGGGGATGAAGACTGTGAGCCTCACATGGGACAGCCTGATTCCCCTGTGTCTACCCCAGCGCTTAGGACAGTGCTCGGCACATAGTGAGCACTTAACAAATACCAACATTATTAGTAAGCGCTCAATAAATACTATTGAATGAATGAATGAAGTCCCTTCCCTTCCCAGGGCCCTCAGTGACCTCATCTGCAAAACGGGGATGAAGACTGGGAGCCCCAAGTGGGACAACCTGATGACCTTCTATCTCCCCCAGCGCTTAGAACAGTGCTCTGCACACAGTAAGTGCTTAACAAATACCTTCATTATTATTACTACAGTTAGGCAACAGAGAGAGACAATCCCTACCCAGCAATGGGTTCACAGTCCAAACGGTGTCCCGCCCCCCCCCCCGTCCTCTGCCCCTCCTGGTCCTCTGCCCTCGTGATCCCCCGTCTACCCCTGGTCCTCTGTCCCCCCTGGTCCTCTGTCCCCGGCCCTCTGCCCCCCTTGGCCTGCGGCTCCCCCCGGTCCAGGCAGTCCCCCTGGTTCTCTGCCCCCCCGTCCTCTGTCCCCCCGGTCCTTTGCCCCCCCTGGTCCTTTGTCCCCCCAGTCCTTTGTCCCCCTTGTCCTTTGCCCCCCCCCCACCGGTCCTCTGTCCCCCTGTAAAATGGGGTATTTATGTGCTTAAATACCAACAGAACCGGTCCTCTGTCCCCCTGGTTCTGTCCCCCCCAGGTCCTTTGCACCCCCAATCCTTTGCACCCCCGGTCCTTTGCCCCCCCTGGTCCTTCATCCCCCTGGTCCTTTGCCCCCCCTCGTCCTTTGCCCTCCCGGTCCTCTGTCCCCCTGGTCCTTTGCCCCCCGGTCCTCTGTCCCCCTGGTTATTTGCCCCCCCCACACTTCTCTGTCCCCCTGGTCCTTTGCCCTCCGGGCCTCTGTCCCCCTGGTCCTTTGCCCCCCTGGTCCTCTGGCCCCCTGATCCTCTGGCCCCCCAGTCCTCTGGCCCCTCTGGTCCCCTGCACCTCGGTCGTTGGGCCCACAGAGCGACCCCGGGCCCTTTCCCGGGCCCCTCTCCTTGGGCCCCTCTCCTTGGGCCCCTCTCCCCAGCCCTTGCCCCAGAAACCCGATTCGATGGCCCCCAGCCGGCTTCCTTGGGGGTGGCGGCCAGGGGGTTTGGCTCACGGCACTCGTTCTCCCTGTGGGCGCATCGCAAACCCCTGCCAGGACCCTGCATCAACCGCTCTGCTTCTCTCTCCCTCTACCCGCCTTCCCTCCCTTCTTTTCTTTCCCGCTCCCCTACTCCCCCTCCTCGAGGAAGAGCTTTGGGGCAAACAAAATTGGAGGCAGGGACCAGTTGCTGGGGGACCAACACTTAGTCTCTTTATAGATGAATGCGGGTTGTAATCTTTCGCTCCTTTATTAGGCATGAGGATGGGGCTCTTCCGTGTGTGTGTGTTGAAAATCAAACAAATCTCCCCGAATTGGGGAAGAAAACTCTCAAACATTCATTAATCGTATTGAGCGCTTGGGAAAGTACAGTATAACAATAAACGGTGACATTCCCTGCCCACAACGAGCTCACGGTTTAGAGTGGTGGAGGTAGACGTCAATAAAAATAAATAAAATGACAGATACGGACGTAAGTGCTTTGGGGCTGAGCGGGAGAAAGAGCAAAGGAAGCGAGTCAGGGTGATGCAGAAGGCAGTGGGAGATGGGGAAAAGTGGGATTTAGTCTGGGAAGGCCTCTTGGAGATGATGAGTCTTCAGTAAGGCTTGGAAGGGGGAGAGAATAAGTGTCTGGTGGATTAGAGAAGGGAGGATGTGCCAGGACAGAGGCAGGATGTGGGTCGGGGCTTGGCAGCGAGGCAGGCAAGATAGAGGCACAGTGAGAAGGTTAGGACCAGAGGAGTGAAGTGTGCGGGCTGGCTTGTAGGAGAGAAGTGAGGTGAGGTAGGAGGGGGCAAGGTGGTGGAGAGCTTTAAAGCCAATGGAGAGGAGCTTTTGTTTGGTGCGGAAGTGAATGGGCAGCCACTGGAACTTTTTGAGGAGTGCGGTGACGTGTCCAGAATGTTTCTGTAGACAAATGATCCGGGCAGCAGAGTGACATATGGACAGGAGGCTGGGAGGTCAACAGGGAGGCTGATGCAGTAATCCAGGCGGGATAGGATGAATAATTGTATTAACGCCGTAGCAGTTTGGATGGAGAGGGAAGGGCGGGTTTTAGTGATGTTTGTGACGGTGGGACCGACAGGATTTGGTGACGGATTGAATATGTGGGTTGAATGGCAGAGAAGAGTCAAGAATAACGCCAAGGTTAGAAGGTTTGTGAGACAGGAAGGATGGTGGTGCCGTCTACAGTGATGGGGAAGACAGAAAGAGGACAGGGTTTGGGTGGGAAGCTGTTTTGGACCTGTAAAGTTTGAGGTTTTCCTATTCTTTTGTGATTGTTTCTCAGTTATAATCATAATGGTATCTGTTGAGTGCTTACCATGTGTCAAGTCCTGTTCTAAGCACTGGGATAGATGGCAAGTTAAGCAGGTTGGACAGAATCCCTGTCCCACATGGGGCATACAGTCTTAATCTCCATTTAATAATTGAGGTAACTGTGGCACAGAGCAGTTAAGTGACTTGCCCAAGGTCACACAACAGACAAGTGGCAGAGCTGGGGTCAGAACCCAGATTCTTTTTTGCCTCTCAGGCCACTAGGCCAGGCTGCTTCCGTGGCTTTTATCTTCAACCTTTCTCCTCCCCCTACCTCCCACGCTGTTCTGTTTCTCTTTTTTTTCTTACAGAACACCCTAGGGACACACACACCAAGGTTTTGAAAAATGTTGAGGAAAAACTGAAATACTAGCTTCATTCTTTTCTCTATCTTGTAGGTGAGGTCAGTTGTCCAATTTTCCTAATTTTGAAATATTAAAACTTGCCTGATAGGTGATAGAACGTCTTGCATCTTGACTTTGTGGAACACTTTGTTTTCCAAATGCTTCACAGTATTTATTGCATTTTATCCTCACAGGATCCTTGTGAGGTAGAGAGAAGCAGGAATTTTTAGCGTGGCTCAGTGGAAAGAGCATGGGCTTGGGAGTCAGAGATCATGGGTTCGAATTCCGGCTCTGCCACTTGTCAGCTGTGTGACTGTGGGCAAGTCACTTAACTTCTCTGTGCCTCAGTTACCTCATCTGTAAAATGAGGATTAAGACTGTGAGCCCCACTTGGGACAACCTGATTACCCTGTATCTACCCCAGCGCTTAGAAAAGTGCTCTGCACATAGTAAGTGCTTAAATACCAACATTATTATTATCGCCATTGTACAGATGAGGAAGCAAGTGAGGAGGAACTGAGTGATCTTCCAAAGGTTAGACAGCAGGCCAGTGGCCAAACTGCGACTAAAATCCAAATCCTGACTCCCAGTGGCAGAGGTGGGATTAGAACCCGCAACCTCTGACTCCCAAGCCCGTGCTCTTTCCACTAAGCCATGCTGCTGCTCTAAGCCCTTGGGAAAATGCAACGCAACAGTAAGTGACAGTCCCTGCCCACAATGAGCTCACAGTCTGAGTGGGGGATAAGAACATCAGTACAAATAAATGAAATTTCAGATGAATCCGTAAGTGCTGTGGGGCTGGGAAGAGGGTGGGGGAGAGCAAAGAAGCAAGTCAGGGGACACAGAAGGGAGTGGGATTTGAGGAAGAGTCGGGCTTAGTCTGGGAAGGCCTCTCAGAGGAGAGGTAAGACTTTGAAAAGGGAGAGAGTAATTGGCAGATGTGAGGAAGGAGGGCATTCCAGGCCAGAGGTAGGACGTGGGCCAGAGGTTGGCAGTGAGACTGGAGAGATCGAGACACAGAGAGAAGGTTAGCACTAGAGGAGCAAAGTATGCGGGCTGGGTTATAGAAGGAGAGAAGGGAGGTGAGGTAGGAGGGGACGAGGTGATGGAGAGCTTTAAAGCCAATGGTGAGGAGTTTTTATTTGATACGGAGGTGGATAGACACCCACTAGAGACTTTTGAGGAGGGAGGTGACGTGTCCTGAACGTTTCTGTAGAAAGATGATCCAGCAGCAGAATGAAGTATGGATGGGAGTGGGGAGAGGCTGGAGGTTGGGAGGTCAGCAAGGAGGCTGATGCAGTAATCTAGGCGGAATAGGATGAGTGATCGTCTTAACCTGGTAACAGTTTGGTTGGAGAGGAAAGGACGGATTTTGGCCATGTGAAGGGACCGACAGGAAGAAATTGAGGCACAGAGAAGTTATGACTTGCCTGAGGTCATGCTGCAAGCAATTTGCAGAGTCGTGATTAGAACTCAGGACCACGGCCCTCTCCGGTAGGTCATGCGGCTTCTCATTCGTGAATGGGTCAGTGATTCAGTCAGTCAGTTTTCTATTTATTGAGTGCTTACTGTGTGCAGAGCACTGTACTAAGCGCTTAGTACAATATATACAATAGTACGGTATAACAAATGTATTTCATGCCCACAACAAGCTTACAATCAAAAAGGGATGGGAGAGAAGGAAAAAAGGATAGACATTTGAATGACCAGAACCCAACAGGGAAAATCAGCGTGACTACACGAGGCAGGGGTGGGTGGTGGAGAAATGCACAGGTAAAGGGAAAACTAACAACGTTCCTTGGTTGAAGTGTTAGCCGCCACTGCAGAATAACAGTCCGTTATGTTGACTTTCTTATAGGTTCTTGCAGGAGTAGCGCTGTCATTTTGCCACCCCCCTTTGATCCTTCCATTGGTAAGTGAGCCGGTTCTCCTGGGAGGGATCCCTGGAAAGGACGGGGACCAGGTAGACTCGACTCAGGAAGGTGTTTGGGAGCTAGATACAATAATAGTCGAAGTAGCCGAAGTGTTTATTGAACACCTGTGCCGAGTCTATAGAATATAAGTTCCTTGTGGGTAGACAGTGCGTCTCATTCTTCTGTTTTCTGCCTCCTACCTTCCACGCTTGGAGGTAGACATAAAAACATTTCCAACACCGGAAGCAGAAGGAAGAAACTGAATATATACGTAATCCTTCTTGATCTCTCAGCCGCCTTTGACACCGTAAACCACTCTCTTCCCCTTGAAACATTACCTAACCTCAGCTTCACTAACACTCTCTCTCTCTCGCTCATCTCCTTTCTGTCTGACTTCTCCTTCTCCGTCTCTTTTGCGGGCTCCTCCTCTGCCTCCTACCCTCTGACAGTGGGGGACCTTCCAGGTTCAGTTCTGGGTCCCCTAATATTCTCCATCTACACCCACTCCCTTGGAGAACTCATCTGCTCCCGTGGCTTCAACTACCATCTCTTTGCGGCTGATCCCCAAATCTATATCTCCAGCCCTGCCCACGTTCCTTCCCTGCAGCCTTGCATTTCCTCCTGCTTTCCGGACATCTCTACGTGGATGTCCCGCCTATTCCTCAAACAGAATATGACCAAAACAGAACTCTTTATCCTTTCACTGTACTCTGTCTTTCTCCTGTCTTTCCCATTACTGTAGACAGTACCACCGTCCTCCCTATGTCATAAGCCAGTAACCTTGATGTTGTCCTTGAGTCATCTCTATCATTCAACCCCCGTTTTCACTGTCACCGAATCCTAGCTAAAATCTGCCCTTTCCTCTTCATCCAAACTGCTTCTACGCTACGGCTACTATCCAATCATGTATCCTATCCCACCTTGATTACTGCATCAGCCCCTTTCACTCCTCCCTGCCTCCCGTCTCTCCCCAGTCCAGCCTGCACTTCACTCTGCTGCCCAGATACTTTTTCCTGGAAAAAAAGCTTCCTCCATGTCTCTTCACTCCTCAAGAACCTCTCCTCATCCCTGTTCACATCAAACAGAAACTCTTTACTATCCCTCTAACCTACCTCACCCATCTTCTACAGCCCAGCCCACACATTTTGCTTCTCTAGGACCAGTTTGCTCATGTGCCTCGATCTCGTCCACTTTGCTACTGACTCTTTTCTCGCTTTCTCCCCTCCGTATCTACCAGACCATCACTCACCTCTCCCAGAGGCCTTCCCTGATTAAGCCCTCTTTTCCCCGACTCCCTCTCCCTTCTGTGTCTGTGATCTTGGGTCTGTGACCTTGGGGCTTTTGGTATTTGCTACATCCTCAACCCACAGCACTCAGGGGACACATTTTACAATGATATATTTTATTTATATTAATATCTGGCTCTCCCTCTAGACTGTAAGTTCATTGTGGGCAGGGATGTGCCCACGGACTTTGTCGTATTGTCCTCTCCCAAGTTTTGCTCCAGTGCTCTGCAAACAGTAAGCGCTCGATAAATGCCATCGATTGATTGATGGGCTGAGGATAGAAAAAATCGATACGTAAGTGATAGAGGTGGCTGTTGGGTTAATAATAATAATTATAGCATTTGTTGAGTGCTTACTGTGTCACAGGCACTGTACTAAGCACTGGAGTGAATACGAGGAAATCGGGTGGGTCACAGTTCCTGTCCCACGTGAGGCTCACAGTCTCAATCCCCATTTTACAGATGAGGTAACTGAGGCCCAGAGAAGTGAAGTGAGCTGCCCAAGGTCACCCAGCAGACAAGTTGTGGAGCCGGGATTAGAACCCATGACCTTCTGACTCCCAGGCCCATACTCTAGCCACTGTGCCACGGTACGACTTGGGGTTCGGCCCCCTGCTACCATCTCCCTGCTATCTGCGCCTTCATCTCTGCCATCTGATTTGTGGGAGGCCTGGCTGTTGGATTGGGGTGGGCCGCACAGTCCGGGCAGCCCTGGGATAGGAAAGGAGAGGGAAACCTGGACGTGAATATGGATCTGAATATGCTTCACTGGGGGGTACCGTGTCCTGGCCTAGGCCCCCAGCTCTGCTTCTCCGAGCCGAGAAGAGAAATACTTGATGGCCGATGGTATTTGAGTGTTTACTTTTGCAGAGGACTATATTAAGGGCTGGGGAGGGTACAATACAGTTGGTTGACACGATCCCTGCTCTCACTTTCCCCCTTTGTTTAGGGCCTTGATCCAGCACCCGCTATTCTTGACTTCTCCAATTTCTCTTCCACCGGGACATTCTGAATTACCCCTCATTTCTTTTATTGCTACGAAATCCTGCTATTTCTTCCTGCATGTCTCCCAGATCCCTCTGGTCCTCTCCCTTTAAACTGTTAACACCCTGGTCCAAGCTCTGGTCTAGCCTTAGTTAGACTATTATTGCTTTTGTCTCAGTGCCGGACTTCCTGCCCTCTCCAACGTGCTGCTGCATGGATCTTCTTTCTGAAGCATTGATTGGCCCACATTTTCCCTCTCCGCAAAGCCCTCCACTGGCTTCTCTAGCTTCTTCGTGTCACAGAAAGCTTCTCGCAGTCAGCTTCTCTACTCTCTGTCCCTATCCGACCATCTTCATCCACTATTTCCCAACCCGCTGTCTTTGCTCTCTTGAGCCGACCGTCCGGCAGTACCTAGCTCTCAACTCTCCCGCATCTATTTCCGTGCTCATGCTAAACTCCGGCTTGAAATGTCCTCCCTCGCCACATCATTCAGGCCACAGTTCTCCCCACATTCAAATACCTGATAAATTTCGAAGCCCTCTGTGCCATATCACCTCTTCTGCCTTCTCTAGCACTTCCAATCTTATTTACCTCCCCCCACACCCTTAACATTCATGAATATAGATGCCCACTCCAAAGTATTTACCTCACTGTCAACACTAATAGTGGTTGTCACCCCGTTAGAATGTAAACTCCTTGTGGGCAGGGGGAGGATGATGATGATAATTATGGTATTTAAGCACTTACTATGCACCAATCACTGTACTAAGCGCTGGGGTAGAGTCAAGGTAATCAGGTTGTCCCACGTGGAGCTCAAAGTCTTAATCCCTATTTTTACAGATGAGGTAACTGAAGCACAGAAAAGTTAAGTGGCTTGCCCAATGTGTAATGAGTTATTTTTCTTCCTGTAGCCGCATCTGCTTTCCGTTCAGAAATTGCCTCTTGTTGGGGAATGGATGAACGCTCCTTGTCTGGGTCTGTGATTTCTGATGGGACACTACCTTCTCTCAGTCCTAAGTGCTTGGAGATTCCCGTGGTGCATCCTTTCAAAGTCCTTGGAGAGAAAAATTGAACTGCACAGGTGAAAGTGAAGTGACCCTGTCCGGGAATCGTGGTAAATGACTACAGGATCGAGGTGGCTGGTGGCTCCGGTGCTCCGGGCCCAGGGTTCCGGGACACAGGTGGCATTTTTAAAGCAGAAGAGGACTGGGCCCAGAGAACCAGATCTGGCCAACATGGAAACAGCGAGATCTCCCATGAATTCTGCCATTTCCACTACCAGAAAGTGTCTTGCGAGGCTCTGAGCCTACTCCCGTCCCTCTGCCGTCAGTAGCTGAGCCTGAAGCAGATCCCTGGACCTGCCGGTGTCGGGGCCGTTCCTGACCGTCCTGCCCAGAGGGGTCCAGACCTGGGGCGGCTCCAGCAGCCAGCGAGTGCAGAGGAGGTGGTGACCCTGGTGGAGGACTACAGAAAGAGAGGTGCGTGGACCTGACCGGTCGGTGAGAGAGGGCCAGCTCGCGGGAGGTGGTGGGAGGTATGGTGGGGCTCAATCATTCATTCAATAATATTTATTGAGCGCTTACTATGGGCAGAGCACTGTACTAAACGCCTGGAATGTACAATTCTGCACCCACTCTGGCCAGCTGGGCCCCTGCCGCTAGTGGGATCAGCGGACACTCTCTTTTCTGCAGCACATCCAGTCTGCCGGGACAGACTCGGACCCTGGGGCATCCCCCCTCTGCACAGCACAGAGTTACCCTATGGTGCGTGGACTCAGGATATCCTAGATTCCCCCTTTTTGCCTTTGGATTTCTCTCCAGTGCCCCGAGATTCTCCGCATCAGAGACTCGCCCACGGGCCAGTGTCACTGGGAAATAAGAGAAAGCAATCAGGTGAGGGGGTGGGAGAAGGGAAAGTGAAGGGCCAGAGTACTGGGCATGGATGGGGCATTGGGGAACCAGTGCCTGACCTCTGTCTCCAGTTTCCCCCGGCATCCCCCTCTGCTTCAGCTGCCCATTCCTTTAGCGAGCGAGCAAGTCTGTGGCTTTCCCTCCTGCTGTCCTTTGTCGGGGGCGGGGGCGGGCGTGGGACATGATCTCACCTGAGGTCTGAAATCTGATCTCCAGAGAACGTCTTTTCACCACCTCGACCTACTTCTACTGTGATGTTTGTCTGCCGGTTCCGCCCTGCCTGCCCGGACAAGAAGTTATTTTGGGAGCCGTACAAGAGCCACTTCCCCCTTCTTCTCGATACAGTGACTCGCCAGAAGAGGCAGAACTTGGAACGCTTCAGCCCGAGGTGCCGCTCCCCCTCTGGGAAGTCCGAGATGGTACTCGACACCGCAGTCTTTGGGGACCAACTGTCCCCGAGGGGCGTTCTGCTCACCAAAATAACTACAAGCCTCGGGGCTGTTCAGGTCACTCATCCTCACTCATTAATCAATTGAATCAGTTGTATTTGTCGAGCACTTACTCTGTGCAGAGCACTGGACTAAGCGTTTGGAAGGGTACGGTACAACAGAGTCCCTGTCCACAATGAACTTACCGTCTCAGCGGGGGGAGACAGACGCTAACGTAAATAAAGGATGGTTATGAGGCTGAGAGAGGGGTGAAAACCGGAGCAGATCGAAGTGCAGTTACCCTCTTTCAGTAGCCTCCTGTCTTCATCTGTGGTCTACGGTCCTCTCCTACTCTTGAGAAAAGTATGAATTTTTGTACAGAAGCTGCTCCGTACCCCGGATCAGTGACCTCCGGGTCGATTTCCTCCATCCTAAGATGGAGACAATGAGTACTACACCAGGTACATCAGGTGGGACTGTATAAGGGGTAGGTTTTAATGGCAAACTTTCCTTTGGTTTATTTTGGTTTCATTACTCATAATCTTCCTGACAAAGCATTATTGGCTCCTCGCTATCGGCTTTAAAGTTCTCCGTCACCTTGTCCATTCTTCCCTCACCTCCCTTCTCTCCTTCCATATCCCAGACCGCACACTCTGCTCCTCTGCCGCTAACCTCCTCACTGTGCCTCCGTCTCCCGTCTTGCCGCCGATCCCTGGCCCACGCCTTCCACTGGCCTGGAATGCCCTCCTCAAATTTTCCAAACAATCACTTCCCCCTTACCCCCCTGCTGAAAGTGCACCTCCTCCAAGAGGTCTTCCCAGACTAAGCCCCTTTCTCTCAGCTCCCCCTCTCTTCAGCATCACCTTGACTCGCTCCCTTTGCTCTTCACCCCTTCTCCTCGCCCCACAGCACATATGTATATAGGTATAGATCTATAATTCTATTTATTTATATTGATGCCTGTTTGTTTTGAAGTCTCTATTGCTGTGTTGTACTGTCCAAGTGCTTAGTACAGTGCTCTGCACACAGTAAGCGCTCAATAAATACGATTGAATGAATCAATCAGAGCAAAACATTTTTTAGCTTTCAGCTACTGCCGCACATTGGGTAGATTCGTGAGTGAACAGTTGGCAAGGGCTCAGGAAATTTTTATTATCGTAACTGGTAGCCCAGTGCCCTCATCCTGTACGTATAAAAGTAGTTATATTTATTAACTCCCTACTGGGTACAACACACTGCACTAAGTGTTGGGAAAAATGCGTGGCTGAGAATCAGATTGGGAGTCCCTTATTGGGCCACAGGTCTTGTCTAAGAGTAAGGTCGGGGGGGTCGCTGACAGACACAGCGGGAAGGATAAAATTACAAAAGCAATGTAAAAACAAAGGAAATGATAAATACAAGAGCAGTAAGATACTGGGATTCAAGGAGCGGAGTTTCTAACTCCTTAGGATTTATGAATGTTGAACTCATATAATCACAACGTTTCAGACACTCTGAAATTTGCTGCTGGGTATCAATCTTTCCTGGTGCCGCTGGTGCAGGGCAGGTGGGGAGGGGCCACGTTTGGAGGGTGGCTTAAGGAGATGCATTTCTTCCACTGGCTCTCCATGCAAACCCTTGAGTGATGTCCCATAGTCTGGTTTAAATCCTCCCTTGTCCACAAAACTCACCCTAAGGTCACTGGTGAATGGTTAACCAAATCCCATAGTCGCACCTCTCTAGTCTTGCCCTCCTTGGGCACTGCTGACTATTCTTCCCTCCTTTTGTATTCTCTCTAGACTAACCCTCTGAGATCCTGTTCTTTCCTAGTTCTGCTTATGCCTCTCTGGCTGTTTTCTTTGTATCTTCTTTGCCGCTTCTTACTTTGTCCTTTAACTGTGGACGAAGCCCTTACCTTGATCCTGGGCCCTTTACTTTTCTCACGGTGCTTTCACCCACCTGAGGGTTTGTTGCTTCCAGTGGTTGCCGTTGCTCCCTTAGATATCTCTCCCTAGTCCTGACTTCCCTGCATCTGTGGTTCCCTGTTTTTCCTGAACTCTAGACTCTCTCCACTAGGTTATCTGCTGAGAATACATCCTGAAGAGAAGAGGAAGCCCGGTTCCGGGAGTGGGGGTTTCAGCAGGTGACCATTGATCTCATTGATAGCTCTTTTCCCCTCCCTCCTTCAGCTGTTCCTGCTCCCCGGGGCCCTACGTTTCCCCAAGGCGGGAATCCAGGAGATAGGGCAATGGCAGCTGCCCCTGAGAAAGCTAGGCCTCAGGTGAGTTGTTGTTCCCTTGGTCCTTCACGAGCTCTTATTCCTTCTGCCCGTTAGTGGTCATCCCTCAGTCTGGACCTCCTTTGGGAGACACACCTCCCCTCTCCTCTCTCTGGAACTGGCCCAATTCTCCTTGGCTCCGCGGTCCCTTGGATGCTGCTTCACTCCACCACCCACCATCCCTGTCCTCCTTACCCTCGGTGTTCCCGACGTTGCCTTATTCCATCCTTCTGCTCCCGGCCCCCGTGCAGCCAGCTCTCCCCCTCACTGCAGGTCCCAGGGGTGAGCTGGGCCTTGGGAGACCGGGAACCCAGTGGGGCTCATGGCGTTTCAGGGATTGGTGACATTCGAAGATGTGGCCGTGAGCTTCACCTGGGAGGAGTGGGAGCATCTGGACTCGGCTCAGCGCAACTTGTTCCGGGATGTGATGCTGGAGAATTATGGGAACCTCGCCTCCCTGGGTAAGTCCTCGACCGCCTTCGTTCGGGGATTTCATTTCATCTGTTGCAGCTGTCCAACTGAAGCAAGTTACGTGAGGGTGGCAAAGGCATTCAAAATAATTTGTTTTTGAGGAGTGGGGAGATGTGTGAAGAACAAGATTTTAGAGAGAGGATCTCTATCAGCCTCCTCGGTGGTTTCCCTGCCTCTAGTTTCTCTTCTCTAAAGGAGACAGGCCTGGTTACGACAAGCACATAAATCGGCGCGGTGGCCGTTTTGCAAGGAGAGAAAGGAATGGATCCGGAGAAGGTGGAGGGGAAAAAGAAGCAACAGGATTTAATAACAGACCGAGTGTGAGAGTTGAAAGAGACCGTAGTCAAAATAATGCCAAAGTTGATGCCTTCAAAGGCAGAGAGGGTGGTGGTGTCAGCTCTGATGGGAAACAGGGGGAGGTGAAGATTTGAGACAGAGATAATAATGGCATCTGTTAAGTGCCTACTCTATGTCAAGCACTGTTCTGAGCGCTGGGAGAGATGTCAGTGTCCAACATAGAACTCACCATATTAATCCTCCCCGTTTTACAGATGAGGTAACTGGGCACAGAGAAGTTAAGTGACTTGCCCGAGGTCACACAGCCGAAAAGTGGCAGAGTCGGGATTAATAATAATAATAATAATAATAATGTTGGTATTTGTTAAGCACTTACTATGTGCCGATCACTGTTCTAAGCGCTGGGGGAGATATAGGGGAATCAAGTTGTCCCACGTGAGGCTCACAGTAGATCCCCATTTTACAGATGAGGTAACGCAGGCACAGAGAAGTGAAGTAACTTGCCCACAGTCACCCAGCTCACAAGTGGCGGATCTGGGATTCGAACCCATGAGCACTGACTCCCAAGAACCCAGATCCTTCTTACTCCCAGTCTAGTGCTTTTATCCACTAAGCCGTGCTGCTTCTCTAAGATGAAGAGCTGATACAGTGCCTGGCACATAGTAAGGGCTTAATAAATGCCATTTTTAAAAAATAATTTTAGTTTTGATATACTGAACTTGAGTGAGAGTGCCAAGGTAGAATGTCTGAGACAAGAGGAAATAATAGGTTGCAGAATGGGAAGAAGAGAGAGACGAGCTCAGGGAACAGTGAGCAGGTTGGCATTAGAGGAGCAAAATGTATGGGCTGGGTTGTAGTAGAGCAGAGGAGTAAGGGAGGAGGAGAGCTGATTGAGTGCCTTCAAACTGGGGCTACGGAATTTCTGTTGGATGCAGCGGTCTTTGGTTTTTGCCTTGGTCTGGATCCGGCTCGTTAATGGAAGTAATCCAGTGAAAGAAACACAGACCATGAGTCTGTAACTTTCTGTATTTTTTTCATTAAACTACAACCAGCACATTAATTAAAATGTAAGCAAGTTTTGCAGTCATGTGGGAATCAGGTGTCCTTTTTTATTCTGTGACCAGTTAGCTTCCTGAGCATTCCTTGGGCTTCTCTATTTCAAACTTCATTTTTTA
Source organism: Ornithorhynchus anatinus (assembly GCF_004115215.2). Classification (NCBI taxonomy): domain Eukaryota; kingdom Metazoa; phylum Chordata; class Mammalia; order Monotremata; family Ornithorhynchidae; genus Ornithorhynchus; species Ornithorhynchus anatinus. The sequence continues at coordinate 63,483,847 of NC_041729.1, read as the reverse complement.
TTAATTAGGAGCAGACTAACATAATTCCAAAGGTATATATATATATGCACCCAGAGGGCTACTTGGCATCCAACCTTAAGCTCAGAGAGTTACGTAGGCATGTTCAACTCCTTTACTCCATTTAGTCTTCCAATCTTGGGGCACTCCTGTGGTCGGTGCACAGACCATTTTGTCCTGGGTCAGTAGCCGTAGTGGAAGTAAGAGCAGTGGTAAAATTGAGCATCCATTTGGTGTGGTGCAGCGTACCAACTGCTTGGAAAGTACAGAACCAATAAGTGACCCGTTCCCTGCCCGTAAGCAGTTTATATTCCAAAAGGGGTGACGAGCTTTAACTTATAAGTAGAAGCCGGTTGGAGGAGGTTTTGAATGTGGGGAGACCTGCGGTCCTTCTGCTCTGGGGAAGGAGGTAAGGGGGAGAACTGAGAGCACGGTTCAGCTAGGAGGTTGGCCTGCGGGGAATGAAGCCAGTGAGTTGGGGAATAGCAGGGAAAAAAGAGCAGATGGGTAAGGTGGGGCGAGTTGGTGAAGAGCCTTGAAACCAACCGGGAGGAGTTTCTGTAGACACAAGGAGCCAGTGTAGAGTTTTGAAGAGATGAAAAGAGTGGGCCTAATGACGCTTCAGGAAGAGCAGTGGTGCAGGGAACTGCAATAAATCCTTGGGAGAGTACAGTACAAGAGAGTTGGTGGACACAATCCCTACCCTCAAGATGCTTTACAATCTAGTGGGGGACACAGGCATGAAAATAAATTACAGGTAGGAGAAATGGCAGAGTGTAAGGATCTCGGTGTAAATGATACGGGGCCAGGGGAGCCGTGAGAATCAAAATGCTAAAGGGTCATTATAGGCCCACGTGCGTAGATGATGCTGAAGGGGAAATAGGGAGGGGAAATAAGAGATTAGTAAGGGAAGGTTTCCTGAGGCAGATCTCAGTCAGTCAGTTGTATTTATTGAGTGCTTACTGTGTACAGAGCACTTTACTAAGCTCTTGGGAGAATTCAATATAACAGAGTTGGTAGACACATAGTCCCTGCCCAGAGGTTTGTTGGGAACGGGGAGGGTGTTCCAGGCCAGAGGGAGGACGTGAGCAAGGGATAGAGTGAGTAGGTTGGAGTACAAGCTGGAGAGGGGAAAGACTTGGAGGCCAGTAAGGAGGCTAAGACTAGAATGATGGTAGTTTGGCTGGAGAGGAAGGGGCGGATCTAAGAAATATCATGTAGACAAATTTAGCAGCCGACTGGATGAGCAAATTGAATGACAGCGAAGGGTTGAGAATGCCACCAAGGTTATAGGGCTCTGGGACGGGGAGGATGGTGGTGGTATCGACCGAATATGAATTGCCAACTGGGCATCCAAATGTAGATATAAAGCTGTAAACTCACTGTGGGCAGGGAATGGGTCTGTTATATTGTACTCTCCCAAACGCTTACTACAGTGCTGTGCTTAATAAATACCACGGATTGATTGATGGCCTGGTGGAAAGAGCACAGAACCTAGGTTCTAATCTTGATCTCCCTTCTGTCATTTGCTGGCTAGGTGACTTTGTGCAAGTCACTTCACTTCTCGGTGCCTCAATTTCTTCATCTGTAAAATAGGGATTAGACACCTGTTCTTTCTTCTGCTTAGGCTGTGAGCCCCTTGTAGGACAGGGACTGTGTCTGACCTGATTAATTTGTATCTATTCCAGCATTTAGAACAGTGCTTGAAATATAGTAACAATTGTTGTTATTATTTCACATCTCCTGGATGTAGGAGGAGGTGCAGGACTTGGAAGCTAGATAAGAGGTCGGGGCTAGAGAGATTTAGGTGGAAGCCGTGGTTGAAGCCGTGTGAATGGATGAGCTGTAGACTGTAAATTTGCTGTGAGCTTGGAACCAATGCTTTTGTAATGTACTCTTCCAAGCATTTACTATAGTGTTCTGCACACAGTAAGTGCTTAATAAATACCATTGATTGATTGAGCTTCCTGAGTGAGTGGTTATAAACCGAGAAGAGTCCGAGTTCAGAGCCTTGGGGATTGCAGTCGGAGGAGGAGTTAGCTAATGAAGCTAGGAAGGAGGAGAATCAGGATGGTACTGTGCAAAATTTTTGTTTTTCTCATTACTATTAGCAGAACAGGAAACAGTCAAAATCAAGCCCTACAATATTAATTACATTTTCTTCCATCTTTCATTAGCTCTGAGACTTGCGAAGTGCCACCTTCAAGATAGTTTCAGGTTCCAGGACCACATCCTCCGCCAGCGTATTGGGTTGGTGCTACCAAGGAAGGGAGGAAAAGCAGTGAGATTGATCCCTTTGGGACCAGAGGAGAATTCCGATTGCTATATTTTTTTTTATGGTATTTGTGAAGCGCTTACTATGTGTCCAACACTGTTTTAAACCTGGGGTAGATACAGATTAATCAGGTTGGACACAGTCCCTTCCCACATTGGGCTCACAGTCTAAGAAGGAGGGAGAACATCAGCTGAGACCTCCAGGCTGGGTTCTCACCAACCCCCTCATTCCCTCTCTGACCCTTCTACTTCCCTCTCTGAGATCCTTGGAGAATTCGTATCATGCATTATCTTTGACGACTGTTGACTTTGTGCCAGGCTGAGGAAATGGGCTGGGGAATCCATTTTTGATCATGCAAGGGATCCATGGGCGTCCTAATCCATTTTCTGTGGGCAGCTCTTGACCCTTCCCATCAGCCACTTCAGACACAGGAGTCGGGATTGCGCTCTGAGGAACCTGTGAGCAGCCCAAACCATCATGAACAATTTCTTTCCAGGATTTCCAGTTCCCAAACCCGACGTTATATACCAGCTGAAGGAAGGGAGTCTGGATCTGCTGGGATCTGTTGAGGAAAGAGATCCCTGCACAGGTGAGTGAGTGTGGACAGAAACACCTGATGATTAGGACTTTAAGGCTTTCTGCCAGATCTCGTCCACTTACTTCTCTGCTCTCTTCACTCACTGTTCCCCAGTCCACACTCTCCGTAACTCCCAAGTAAACCTTTCTGTCCCTTGCTTGAGATTGTCCCACCTCTGACCCATTGTTCACCCTGTTCCCTCTGCCTGGAACCCCTCCGCCTTCAACTGTACCAGACAACACCTCTCCCCATATTCAAAGCCTCTTGAAATTCCACCTCCTCTGGAAATATTCCCAGATTAATTTTCATGCCTTCTGGCTATTAACCTCTGTGCCTCGGTTTCTTCTACCTGCCACCATTCAGGGTAGTGAGAGCGAACCCTAACCCTTCCCCCGGCCTCCTCTCCATCACTTTGCCCCTTCTTACCTCACCTCCCTTCTCTGCTTTTACATCCCAGCCTACACACTCCGCTCCTCTGGTGCTAACCTTCTCACTGTGCCTCGTTCGACCCCTGGCTCACATCCTACCTCTGGCCTGGAATACCCTCCCTCCTCAAATCTGCCAAACAAACACACTGCCCCCCTTCAAAGCCCTACTGAAGGCTCATCTCCTCCAGGAGGCCTTCCCAGACTCAGCCCCCCTTTCCTCTGCTCCCCTTTCCTTCCCATCGCCCCGACCCACTCCCTTTGTTCTGTTCCCCTCCCCACCACAGCACTTGTATATATATGTGCATATATATATTTCTGTTTATATTAGTGACGTGTATATCTCTCTAATTCTCTTTATATTGATGCTATCGATGCCTATTTACTCGTTTTGATGCCTGTCCCCCCTACCTTCCAGACTGTGAGCCCGTTGTAGGCAGGGATTGTCTCTTTTTGTTTCCGAATTGTACTTTCCAAGTGCTTGTACGGTGTTCTGCACACAGTAAGCACTCAATAAATACGATTGAATGAATAATAATAATAATGTTGGTATTTAGGCACTTACTATGTGCAGAGCACTGTTCTAAGCGCTGGGGTGGATTCAGGGTAATCAGGTTGTCCCACGTGAGGCTCACGGTCTTAATCCCCATTTTACAGATGAAGAGTTAAGCTCCCAGTCTCCCTGGACAGTTCCCCTGCCCCTAGAGGTCTGCTGGCTCTTGGGCCACTTTTCCGGAACTCCAAGTGTGAGCAGATAGAAGAAACAGAGACACAGCTGGTTGATAGCTAAGTACATGAATGGAAAAGTTCCTAAAATATGGAAAAATTAGTAAATTAACATTATTATGGTGTCGGTTAAGCACTCTTCTAAGCGGTGGAGTTGCTACAGGTTAATCAGGTTGAACTCGGTCTCTGTCCCACAAGGGGCTCACAGTCTAAATAGAAGGGAGAACAGGGATGTTATGTGGGAAAATCAACCAATGCTTTAAAATCCTACTCCGTCTCCCAGTGCTATTTCTATGAGGCTATGACAGGCTGTTCAGTCTACATTAGGAAAAAGTAGATTCCAGTTATTTCCCCAACGTTCAGTTCAGTGCTCTGCACTGAGGCCTAATTGATGTTGAGAGAGGCAGGAAGAAGGTAGAACTTGGCAGGGAGGATCTGGGATTGAGTGGTACAGACGGGATTGAGTGCGAGGGAATTGCCCCAGAAGCCGGAGGCTCTCCTGGGCCTCGGCCTCCTTTCCGGCCCTCGCCTGAAATTCAGAGGTCAGGCAGGAAGGAGTAGAGAATCGGTTCAAGGACTCAGATTTCAATGGCAGGGCCTGTGGGCAATCAAAAGTCCTGGTATCTACCACAGAAGTCAAGCCCCGATTAGTGGCTTTTCTTGCGGATTCTTAAATTCCGCGGTCTCCGTGGCAACAACCCTCTGAGGCAGCACTAGGAAAGAAATGTGTTCGATTTTCGAACGAGGTACAGCTACAACACCTCTTACCTTCCCAGAATATTTGGCATTCTCTGGGACGGTCAATCCATTCACAATAATACATTTCAATCCAAAAAGCAGAATCCAGAGACCCTGAAATTTCTCGCTTGCTTCTGCTTAACAGCCAGCATTGGGCCACCCTTTCAGCCTGCTTTTCTCCTTCCACAAGGTCCCAAGGACTCCTTGCAAGAAGGACTTGAAAATTAATTGTGGAAAAACCAGACCCTGCTCCCTTTCAAAAGCCTTTCATTCTGAACAGAAGTTCTTGCTGACAGTGTAGCCCTTAAGTGAGCAAAGCAGAGTTGAGAAGCAGCTCAGTCATTTCACTGGACTTGAGCCACCAATCCCTGAAGCTGGGCTTCAGAGCTCCGGGGACTCTCCTCTTGCCATTCCTGCCCTTTGGGAAAGGAAAATAGCATATAAGTGGGGTTTTTTAGAGGGAAATAACTGGACTTTGGAGAGGAAAGTTAGGGTGTTGTAACTCCCATCCCTAACCACTGGCTTGAATGTCGTGTGGAACCATCACCTTGTATTTCTGTGCATGCTGCGGCCGCTGTCAGTGACCGATAGCCTCCGAGATGGATGGTTGGTCTAACTGAGGAGATGGTTATTTATATTCTTCTCCAGGCAGACAGCTGAACTCTGAACCTTATTGATATTTCCTGCCTGCACAACTTTCTGTGGCTGGGAATTTCATGTGCACAGTACCAACTATATGGAGTCATCCCTGCACTAACGTAATTATTTAGAGCGCAAGCACCCTGTGGGTAGGGATTGTGGCTACCAACTCTATTGTACTCTCCCAGGCATATAATACAGAGCTCTGCACACAGTGAGCCCTCAGTAAATGCCTTTGATTGGTATTTGCATTCTTACAAAACCCCACGTTATCACAAAATAGCATGATGTAAACTATTATTTCAGTTGTAAGGAAGAAATTGGGAGTAGATAATTCAAGCTAATTATAGTGTAAAATTAATGGCAAAGTGTATAAAGTCAGGCTCTGCCACTCCAGGTGAAATCGAAGAGGGTGTGGAAAACAAAGTCTTTAACTTGTTTTTCATGATTACTTTGCATTTCTATATCCTGAAACACATAAATTATTTTTGCGTTCTACAGGGAACTGATTTGTAACTGCTTCAAATTCACCTTTTCCAGTAAGTTGGATTACAGTGAATTTCAAACTGTTGCAGATTAGTTACATATACAGTATCAATGAATTATTGATCTCATGTCTCTGATACACAACCACAATGTGGTCTTACTTGAAACAGTCTCATCCCATTTTGGCCAATTCACAGCTCCATCATGTACCATGTTCCTCCTTCTACCGTTCATGATGCCCAAAGAAACACTGTCTTCATTGGGTCTTGTAGGAAGTCTTTACCACCACATTCCTGCTATAGGGTTACATTTTAGTGCACGTGTTGAATAGGTTTTGAATCTACCATTGCTTAGGCTTCGGTGAGCACCCACCTTTTTTTAGTGTTGTGGGATTTGGTGAAGAACAATTTCATATTTGAAGTCTACAAAATCGTGAGGAGCGGGGACCTTGCAATCATGTTCTTTTTCAGCCTGTCATTCCATTTCCTCATATAGAAATTGTTTTAATCCCTTGGATCAACTGGGTTGCTCTTCTCTGTTTTTTTCTCTTTTTCTCTTTAGATCTGTGGTACCACCAATGTTCTAATCATTGAATCCTATAAAAAACTTGGAAGGGCTGTTGAGTTAAAGTTATGATTAATATCTGTAATTTGTATTGATGTTTGTCTCCCCCCCCCAGACTGTAAGCTCACTGTGGGCATGGAATGTGTCTTTTTTGTTTTACTGTACTCTGCCAAGTGCTTAGTACAGTGCTCTGCACACAGTAAGCGCTCAGTAAATAGAGTTGAATGAATGGATGAACCTTTGATGCTCCCCAGGTATTTGGGCTGCCTCTGCACAGTAATCCCCTCATTGGCCTGCTCTATAAACAATTTGGGTTTCAGAACCTCCTCACATCTTCCTCAACAAAGATCAAGAACTTGGCTATCTCCCTTTTGTTGACTTTTCAGACAGTCCCTGTAATCTACTAACTTGCTTCCTACTTTTCATTATATATGAAAAATTATTTATAGAGAACTTTAGAGTCCCTGGCATGTAGCTCTTCAAATTCCTTTTCAGTCTAATTTCCTATTTGCCAACTACTCGGGTAGGGCTTTTCTAGGATCTTTTTGTAAAAAATTGGTATTTGGCAAAGTAAATGATCATCCATCAGTCACTGGCATTTACTGAGTACTTATCGTGTGCAGAACATTGTACTAAGCACTGGGGAGAGCACAATACAAGAGAGTTGGTAGGCACATTTCCCTCCCCCAACAAGTGTAGAGTCTAGAGGGGAAGACAGACATTAAATAAATTGCAGGTATTATACATAAGTGCTGTGGAGCTGAAGGTAGGGTGAATACCAACTGCCCAGAGGTTGCAGATCCAAGGACATAGATAACACAGAAGAGAGAAGGAGTCAGGGAAAAGAGGGCTTAATCAGAGAAGGCCTCTTGGAGGAGATGTAACTTTAAGGTTTGGAAGATAGGGAGAGTAGTGGTCTGGCATATATGGATGGAAAGGGAGTTCCAGTCCAGAGGGAGGACGTGGGAAAGGGCTTGGTGGTGAGAAAGACGGAGATTGGGGTACAGCTGGTTTTTAGAGGAGCAAAATGTATGGGCTGGGCTGCAGTGGGAGATCAGATCAGGAAGGGGCAAGCTGATCATCAGAGTAATAAAGGCCCTTTTCCAAAAATGGAAAGTTTAAATTAGTTTAAAACGCCCCTCCCCCCTCTCCCCCCCTACAGCTCTCAGCATATCCACAGCATATCTTTATACTCTATTTCCCTTATTTGTAATTTATTTTAGTTGCTCTCCCCATCAAGGCTGTAAGTGTCCTGTGGGCAGGGATTGAGTCTACCAACTCAGTAGTTATTGAGCGCTTACTATTTGCAGAGCACTGTACTAAGCACTTGGGAGAGCACAATACAACAAACAGACACATTCCCTGCTTACAACGAGATTACAGTCTAGAAGGGGAGGGACAGCAGTATAAATAAATAAATTACAGATATGTACATAAGTGCTGTGGGCTGGGAGGGGGGAAGACCACAGGGAGCAGGCCAGGGTGATGCAGAAGGGAGTGGGAGATAAGGAAAGATGAGGCTTAGCCTGGGAAGGCTTTTGGAGGAAATGGGCCTTCAGTAAGGCTTTGAAGCGGGGAAGAGTAATTGTGGGACTTGAGGAGGGAGGGAGCTTCAGGCCAGAGGCGGGACGTAGGCTAGAGGTCAGCAGTGAGATAGGTGAAATTGAGGTGCAGTGAGAAGGTTAGCACTAGAGGTGCGAAGCGTGCAGGCTGGGTTGAGAAGGAGAGAAGCAAGGTGAGGTAGGCGGGAGCAAGGTGGTGGCGTGCTTAAAACCAGTGGTGAAGAGTTTGGGTTTCATGCGGAGGTGGCCGGGCAACCACTGGGGTTTTTTGAGGAGCAGGGTGACCTGTTCTGAACATTTCTGTAGAAAAATGATGTGGGGAATGGGGAGAGAGAGGAGGTTAGGAGGTCAGTTAGGAGTCTGATGCAGTAATCCAGGTGGGATAGGATGAGCGATTGTGTTAAATGTGGTAGTTTGGATGAAGAAAGGGCGGGTTTTAGCTATGATAACCCGCTATGAAGGTGGGACTGACAGGACTGACGGGATTTAGTGATAGGTTGAATATGTGGGTTGAACGACAGAAAGAAGTCAAGGATAGTGCCTAGGTTACAGGCCTGTGAGACTGAAAGGATGGTGGGGCCATCTACAATGATGGGAAAGTCAAGGGAAGGACAGGGTTTGGGTGGGAAGTTAAGGAGCTCTGTTAAGGACTTGTTAAGTTTGAGGTGACGGGAGGACATCTAAGTAGAGATGTCTCGAAGGCAGGAGGAGATGCGACCCTGGAGAGAGGGAGAGAGATCAGGGGAGGAGATGTAGTTTTGGGTATCATCCGCATAGAGGTGGTAGTTGAAGCCATGGGGCCAAATGAGTTCTCCGAGAGAGTGGGTGTTGATGGAAGGGGACACAGAACTGACCCTTGAGGGACCCCCCACAGTTAGGGGGTGGGAAGTAGAGGAGGATCCCGTGAAAGAGATTGAGAATGAGAGATGGGAGGAGAACCAGGAGAGGACAGTGTCAGCGAAGCCAAGCTTCAGTACTGTTTCCAGGAGAAGGGGATGATCAACAGTGTCAAAGGCAGCTGAGAAGTCGAGGAGGATCAGGGTGGAGTAGAGGCAACCGCAAGAAGGAGCTCAAGCTCACTGTCAAACTTTAGGAGGGCAGTTTATGTGGAGTGAAGGGGGCAGAAGCCAGTTTGGAGGGGGTTAAGGAAAGAGTTGGAGGAGAGGAATTTGAGTCAGAGAGTATAGACAATTTGTTAATAGGATTTTGGAGATGAATGGTAGAAGGGAGATGGAGCGATAAGTGGAGGGAGCTGTGGGGTCAAGGGAGGGTTTTTTTAGGATAGGAGAGAGATGGGCATGTTTAAAAGCAGTGGGGAAGAAACCATCGGCCAGTGAACAGTTGAAGATGTTCTCAGGGAAGTTCTCAGGGAAGTTTATTGCAGTAGCAGAAAGATTGACCATCTTCCACCTTGAAGCACAGTAAGTGCTTAACAATTACTGTTACTGCTATTATAATTATTATTATAAAACTAGTTGCTAGGAATATAAAGTGTTAGCAGGGATTTTCTTCTACAGATACCCTCTAATCTTTCCCCTGATAGACAAGCTAGTGTGTTAGGAGGGGTCCCCCAAAAAGACATCCGAGGAGCCACTGAAGAATCTGGCTGTGTACCACCTTTGCTGTGTCCTCACCCTCAGCTATTGCCTTATCTCCGTGCTCCCATTCTGGCCCAGATTCTTTGAATGGGTTGTATAAGAATAATAATAATTGTGATATTTGTGCCAAGCACTGTTCTAAGCGCTAGGGTAAATCAGGGTCATCAGGTTGTCCCACGTGGGGCTCACAGTCTTCATCCCCATTTTACAGATGAGGTAACTGAGGCCCAGAGAAGTGAAGTGACTCAGTTACCTCATCTGGAAAATGGGGATGAAGACTGTGAGCCTCACGTGGGACAACCTCATGACCCTGTATCTCCCCCAGCACTTAGAACAGTGCTCTGCACATAGTAAGCGCTTAACAAATACCAATATTATCATTATTATTACTTGCCCAAAGTCACACAGCTGACAAGCGGTGGAGCCGGGATTAGAACCCACAACCTCTGACTCTCAAGCCCGGCATCTTTCCACTAAGCCGTGCTGCTTCTCAAGACACACTGCCTTTGCTTCCTCTCCCCTGCTCTCTTCTTGATTCTCTGCAGTCTGGTTTTCATCCCCTTTACTCCGCTGAGATCATACAATAATCTCCAGTGCTTTCTTTGACCCACATCCGGTGTGTTTTTTGTCCTTTTCCTCCTTGGTATTTTCGCTTCAACACTGTTGACCACGCCTATTCCTATAAAGACTTTTTTGACCTCGGAATCACTGACACATTTCTTACACCTTGTTCTCCTCCCCCTCTCCCTCTGACAACTCCTCTTCGGTTTCTCGTGCTTCCTTTTCAGCACCTCATCTCCCGTAACTGTGGGTGGCCCTCCCGGGAGGTTCAGCTAGATCCCTTTCTCTTTTCACATTACACTCACACGTTCAGGGAGCCCATCCACTGTCATGGTTTCACCTACCATCTCTTTTTGGATGACTCTCAAATCTACCCCATCAGTCCTGACATCTACCCTGACTTTCACTCCCATTCCTCTGACCTCTGGGGCTCCTTCCCCTGGCTAAATTGAACCTGAGTGAACCAAAGAGCTATTCAAACCTGAATTCATTCATTCAATAGTATTTATTGAGTGCTTACTATGTGCAGAGCACTGTACTAAGCACTTGGGATGAACAAGTCAGCAACAGATAGAGACAGTCCCTGCCGTTTGACGGGCTTACAGTCTAATCATCTCCCTTCTTAAACCCACTCCTCGTTATATTCCTGTCACGGTCAAAAACAGCACCCCTCTCCTTTCCCAGCAGCCCATACCCTTGACATTATGCTCAGTGCTCACTGTATTTCCACTCACATTCCATCTACTACTTAATTCTACCCAGTCTTTCTACACAACAGTTCTCGAATCTACCCTTTCCTCCTCACCCAAGCTGCTACAACTAAGCAGCACCAGATTTGGCTATGTCAGCCTTTTTTTTACTCTATCTCTCTACCTCCAGTCTGCTCCATTTTCAGTTCACACTTCATTCTGCTGGCTGGATCATCTTTCTGCGATGTTCTTTGACACCTATCTCTTCACTCCTCAAAAACCTCCCCCGTTTTCTGCCACATTACACCCAGAAAGTCCCAAGGTTCAGTTTTAAGGCCCACCATCGACTTGGTCCTTTTTACGTATCTGCACTCTTCTCCCACTCCTCACCCAGTTGGTGCTCTTTGCTTCTCTGAAAGTAATATGCTTCCTTTGCCTCATTCATAACTCCATTTCCAACTCTTAGCTCTCCCAAGCTGTCTGGAAATCTCACCTCTTCCAGCAAGCAGTCTCTAATTAGTTTTCCACCACTTCCAGTTTTTGTCATCCCAATAGCCTCCCAGAGTGCCTGTATATGCCACCCTCCTACACGCTCATAGTGGTAGATGGATTTCACTATATATTCCACACTCTGCCAGTTACTGGATAAAAATGTTCCTTCCCTCTGCTCCCAACCATTTATAATTTTGTTTCTCTCCCACATTAGATTGTAAGCTCCTTGAGGACAGGGATTGCCTTTAATTTCTCTTGAAGCTTCCCAACTCTTCTGAAACTCTGTTATATTGTACTCTATATATTGTATATTGTACTGTGTATATTGTACTCTTCCAAGTGCTTACTGTACACAGTAAGCGCTCAATAGATACCACTGATGGAAATTGGTGATATTTGAATTTTCTTTTTATTCTAGATTTTACAACTGGAACTGAAATGACAAAATCAATTCCCCCAAAGCAGAACAGATCTGAAGAAGGAGATTTACAAAAGGCATTCCTGGGATGTCTTCTCCAGAGTATTCTTGTGACTTCCGTGCACGAAAGAATCTATGAAAATGAAGATAGAGTAGAAAAACAAAGGAAGAAACCCACTGTGGAAAAACTGAAGAAATTTCCTAACCAGGATAGTGCTTTCAGAAATGTGGAAGTCCAGAAGAAAGTCCCCACAGCAAAGAGGTCAAACGAATGCAGAAAAGCTTTTGAATGTAATTCATGCCATACTGAACAGCAGAGATTCCATCCCGGAGCAAGAGTCAACAATTACAGTGAATGTGAGAAGACACCGGGTAACCAAACGGCCCTTATTACACACGATAACATACGTATTAGAGAGAAACCGTATAAATGTAAGGAATGTGGAAAAGCCTTCAGTCAAAATTCAGCCCTTATTGAACATCAGAGAATCCACACTGGCGAAAAACCCTATAAGTGTAATGATTGTGGGAAAGCCTTCAGTCACTACTCGACCCTTATTAAACATCAGCGAATCCATACTGGAGAAAAACCCTACCAGTGTAATGAATGTGGGAAAGCCTTCAGTCAGTATTCAAATTTTTTTAATCATCAGGTAGTTCATACTGGAGAGAAACCCTACCAGTGTAATGACTGCGGGAAAGCCTTTAGTCATCACTCGACCCTTATTAATCATCAAAGAATTCATACTGGAGAAACACCCTATAAGTGCAGTGAATGTGAAAAAGCTTTCAGTCGATATTCAAGTTTATTTAGGCATCAGAGAATTCATACCGGAGAGAAACCTTACAAATGTAATGAATGTGCAAAAGCCTTCAGTCAACATTCAGCTCTTATTGGGCATCTGAGAATTCATACCGGAGAAAAGCCTTACAAATGTAGTGAATGTGGAAAAGCTTTCAGTCATAACTATGCCCTCGTTGGACATCTAAGAATTCACACTGGAGAAAAACCCTACAAATGTAACGAGTGTGGAAAAGCCTTCAGCCACCATTCCGCCCTTATCGGGCATCAGAGAATTCATACTGGAGAGAAGCCTTACAAATGTAATGAATGTGAAAAGGCTTTCAGTCAACACTCAGCCCTTATTAAACACCAGAGAATCCATACTGGAGAAAAACCCTTCAAATGTAATGAATGTGGGAAAGCCTTCAGTCATCACTCAACCCTTATTAAACATCACAGAATTCATACCAGAGAAAAATCATACAAGCGTAAGTAAATGTAAGAAAGCTCACAGGAATTACCCAACACTAAAGATTCATGCTGGAGAAAAAACCTTACAAATGTGAATGTCAAAAGGGCTTCAGGAATCTCCCTTTCACCATCATTAAGTATTAGAGGATTGATTTGATCTGGAGAGATATGAGGCAAATCTAATGAGTGTGGAAAAGTTATATAAATAAGGGAATTAATGCCAGAAAGCAGCTTAACAGATAAAATTTATGTGGAGACATCTTTAATAAATGCTGACTTACAATGAAGAGGAAACCAGTGCAAATAGATCCAAGCTCAGGCTTTTCTACCTATGTCTCCGAGTTGGAAAAGTATGCTAACAGAATTAAAGTCCCATGTATAATTAGCACTATTCGGGCATGTGTGATGCTCCTGTCAGCTGTATGGATAATGTCTGCTTTCTCTGAGCAAGGAAAGAGCTACTCTAAACCAAAGAGCCAGTTGAACCTCAGAGCCAAGTAGGAGAAGTACGGCACTTTCCATTCCTCAAACCTCCTCTAGTGCTTCTGGCCTGCTCTTCAGTCATTAATGACGTAGTTACTAGAGTTGATTTGAAAGGTTTTTCTCCAGATCAGTATCAGTCGACTTGGGGATTCTCTAGGCAATGGGCCAAACTTTTCCACCACAGAAAAGTTACAGAACCGGAATTCACGGCTTATTCAATAGTAGATCATTCCTGTTTTTTTTAAAAAAAATCAAAAAACAACAATAAACATAATGAATGTGGACAATTTTCATTCCCTGCTCAATTTTTTTTTGTGCTTAAAGAAAATTATAACTAGTTATATTCATATTACAAAATATATTATATATAAATTATAACTAGAAAAATTATAACTAGTCGAGGCCAGTGGTCTGCTCAGCCCCCTAGAGCAGGGAACACGTCGACCGACTCTATTATATTGTGCTTTCCCAAGCACTTAGTCCAGGAGGCGCTCAGTAAATACAGTTGACATTTCTCTCTTCAGCGGTGGTAATAGGATGTTAAAAGAAACAGTTGTGATGGTTGCCTTTATTGGCCTCCTTCTTCAATGGGTAGGGAAATATAGAACCCTCAACTTGCTCTCAAGTCCTTAGCGTGACTATGGCACCCATCCAATCCACCTTTGAAACTTCTTCAGTATATTTTGTGGAAATACATTCTATAATACATTCTCACCCCGCGCTACAAAAATAAATTTCCCTTTTGAATATCTTGAAGCTGTCAATTCCAAGCTTCATTGGATACCCACCAGTTATAGTGGAGTGGTAATTTGGTCCCACAGTTCCATGAGAGCCTGGGTGTCCCCAACACATCACTTCTCAGCTTTGAACTTCCCAAATTTACAACTCCTAATTTTTCACTTTAAAACAGTCCCGCCAGAAAGAAAGCTTGTACTCAGAACTCATTAAACATGAGAGAATTCGTGCTGAACAGAGAGGTTATACACAGTTTCTGTGGGAAATCTGACTATTAATCGAAGGAAGCATCTGGATAGAAATTCTGAAAATGGGTTCAATATCCAAAATTTCCTCAAACTTATTCAACCTCGGAGGAACCTATACTTGTTATACGTGAGTCATGAGCTACTCAACATTTAGGAGAAACTAAAGTGAAATTAAAATAACATGGTCCTGTTGGAATCAGGTCTTAAACTAGATCACATACATACTGTTTTACAGAAATAAAACAATGCTTTGGGCCAATCTTCCCTCCAGTTGTAAGGGAGAGAAAAGTTGGGCACTGGTTCTCACTTGGGGTACAGGGGCCAATTTTGAGAACTGTTTAATCTGTGTTGCCCTTGAGCTATTATTAAGTGTCAGGGCGGGTTCCCTAACAACAAGGTCCTGAAATGCAGCCAATCTCAAGGCATTGAAGTAATGGTGCAAATTCCGTTGAGGGGGACTGTGCTGACTACGGGCGATGGATACTGTAGCTACTTTGGGAAGTTGAATAGAAATGGCACAACTATGAGGAGGTTCACTGAAGAAACACTATTGTACTCTGAAACACAGGGTCAAGTGAGGCTAGAGATGGGGAATGCTGGGGAAGCTGGGGGTGGGGGGGTTGAGAGCGGCAAAAAAACCCAAACTTCCTGGCATTTAACAACTGAAACCAGACAACCCTTGTTGAGTTAAGACAACAGAAACCAAGACTAAGGAGGCAGTCTTGGAGCACACCAGAGAGGAGGGAAAGAAAGTTGTGATAGTCACAAAGAAAAGGAGAATCTGTCCAGTGTGGAAGCAACTCATTCACGTACTCGCTTTTTTAGTCATAACTTAGGCAGCAATCACCATCAATAGCTTCGTATCTGCATGAAGACAAAAATGGACCAAATGAGAATTGATTGGTCCATATGATACTTTTTGAGGGAAAGAGGACCCACAATTCAGTTGTCTTTTGTTTCTCAAAGGCCTATTCTATTAGATCTATAAGTTCTTAGAGTGCAGGGTTTATATTGGCTTTTTAATTTTTTTTTTTGTTCTCAAGGGCCTAGAGGAGCGTTCTACTACTCTTCTATGTTCTGCTAGTAATAGCAGGTGCCCAAAAGTGCTGGGGACTGGATTACCACAAAGGTTGTTACTTCTGAGAAAGGGACTAACCCTGAGGAACTATAGCCTCTATCCAGTTTCCAAGGATTTCTACCTCTCATTCAAGTCCAAATCTTCGGTAGTCATACCCAAATAGGGGGGCTAGAACTTCAATGTCTTTCTTGCTCTTGTCTTTTCTCCATTCCTTTATCTCTGACTTTAAACACCCTCAAGACCTCCTTCATTAGTAAAGATTCTTTCACTCAACCCAAATATTCCCTCCTGAGTCTGTTCTGCTATTCATGCACAATGTCCTTGAAGATATGGCTGTCTGAATCAGTCTCCTTCCTGTTCATCCTCTTACTTGACTGTGAACCACACATGGGGCAGAGTCTGTGATTGGCCTCATCAACTTGTATCTACCCCAGAGATTAGAACAGTGCTTGACACAAATCCGTGCCCTGCCTAGATTGCTACATCAGCCTCTTTGCTGACCTCCCAACCTCTTGCCTCTCCCCTCTCCCGTCCATCCTTCACTCCGCTCCCCGGATCATCTTCCTACAGAAACGTTCAGGACCTCTCAAAAATCTCCAGCTATCAACCTCCGTTCCAAACAAAAACTCACCACTGGTTTTAAAACTCTCCACCACCTGGCCCCTCCTACTTCACCTCCCTTCTCTCCTACAACCCAGCCCACATCCTTCCTCTGGTGCTAATCCTCTGACTGTGCCTCCATCTCATCGGTCTAACCACGGACCTCTTGCCCATGACCTGCCTCTGGCCTGCATTGCCCTCCCTCTTCAAATCCGCCAGACAACTCCTCTCCCCCACTTCAAAGCCTTACCGAAGGCCCACCTCCTCCAAGAGGCCTTCACAGACTAAACCCCACTATTCCTCATCTCCCACTCCCGTCTGCATCTCCCTGACTTCCTCCTCTTCCTCCATCTCCCAGCCCCACAGCATTTATAGATGTAACTGTAATTTTATTTACTTGTTTCAATGTGACAATTACAGACACACAGAGACCAATCAATCAATTGTACTTAATAAGCACTTACTCTGCGCAGAGCACTCAAGCTTTTGGGTTAGTACAATATAACGTTGCCTGGCGGGGGTGTGGGGGTGTGGTATAGTGGAATTGGAAAGACCTGGATTCTAAGCCCAGCTCCTCCACTAGTCTGTTGTGTGATCATGTGCCAGTCACTTCACTTCTCTATACCACAGTTGTCTTTTCATCTCTAAAATAACGATTGAGATGTGAACTACATTCAATCTTGTGTCGACTACACCACCTCGCACACTCAGTGCATATCCCCCAAAAGGTGGTTTTAAGATGAAACTATTAACCAGACCCTCAGTGGGGAAAACCACAGTCGTCCTACCTCATCAACCCACAATTCTCCTTTGGGTTAAAGAGAAACCACTCAGCTTGAGTTCTCTTCCTCCTCCTTTCCCAAAGGAAGGAAGAAACGATCATCAATAGAAAGCAAGAGCTGCATAAAAGCAACGTTGCCGTCCCCCTTCCCGCTCAGAAGAGAACCCTCCAACTCCTCATCGTGGTTTTCGTCTCTTAACACTTTCTATCTCACTTCTCTAGTAATCTACTATAGAAATGATCCCTGAAAGTATATTCTTAAAGAAGCCACCCCATCCCTGTCGCTCCAGAGTGAAGCTCCCGCACTTAGAGCCCATGGTGGGAATGACCTAAGACTCCATCCCCCATTCCCTTCCTTTCCATCCTCCCAAACCCCCCGAGATTTGAGAAATTTTGCAATCAACCTCTTAGCGCCCACGGACTTGGTCTTTAACATCCCCTGGACGATCCCCTTGAACTGCTGCTTGGGCGCCCCTTTTAAAGGCTCGCCCTTCCTAATTAACGTGCCGGTGTTGTGACGCCAATCAAATGCCGGCCTGACGTTCCCACCATCGCGCCCAGCTATGCCCACTCCGCCCCAGTCCCCCCAGATCCTACCAGACCGGACTGGATGGACTGACACCCACCGGGGTCTCGGACAAGACCTGTCCATTGGCCTTGGCCCCAAAACGGTCTAGTCCCGCCGGTCCCGCTCCTGCCAGTCTTCACTTCGAGGAGGGCAACAAGTGCCCAAGGGACCATCCACAGACAATCCAATTTTCAGGGCCAATCTTCTTTTTAAGTGTATATTCTGTATTTAATTGTATTTCTATTACAATTGTAATTGCATTTACAAAGTGTATTTGTATTTAATTCTATATGCTAGGTGCTGTGGTAGATACAAGGAAAAAAAGCTGGTTGCCCGCAATCCATGTCCCACAGTGTAAGAGGGAGGGAGAGCAGATAAATAATCCCCAATTTGCATGTGGAGTAACTGAGGCCCAGAGAAGATAAGTCACTTCCTCCAGTGTGACGGATCCAGGTCCCAACATGGACTGACGCTCCAGAACAAATCCACCTTTCTGGGAAAATTCCCGAGATTTAATTTTCAGAGCAAAAGAGTTCAAGGCGTTTCTATTTTTGAAAATCATGGGCAATTACTGCCTTTACGTTTTGATATGGAAAATGGCCCATCAAAAAATATACTATATTTTAAAAAAACCCCAATAACCTCAAACCGAGGATCTTACAGTGGAACATTTAGCCAGGATCAGGGTCTCCCTAGGTGTGCCCTGGGGCCTGATGTGCCAGTCTGGGGGCAGATGAGTAAAGTACTCGGAGACTCTCAGGTGAGTGGACAGGCCTAAAGCAGTGAGTCTAACTGTGGCCACAAGCGGGGGATGGAGAAGCGATTCTTCTCTTGTGAGTCCTAGCGTGTCCCAGTTGCCTAACTGATTTGGCCTTTCTAATAATGTAATGTTGGTATTTGTTAAGCGCTTACTATGTGCCGAGCACTGTTCTAAGCGCTGGGGTAGACATAGGGGAATCAGGTTGTCCCACGTGGGGCTCACAGTCTTCATCCCCATTTTACAGATGAGGGATCTGAGGCACAGAGAAGTTAAGTGACTTGCCCACAGTCACAGAGCCGACAAGTGGCAGAGCTGGGATTCGAACTCATGAGCCCTGACTCCAAAGCCCACGCTCTTTCCACTGAGCCACGCTGCTTTCTCCCAGAGGAGTTACTGGCCTTGACCCCTGGGGCTCAGGACTCACTCTCTGGACTCTTCCTCTGGATTTTGGATAACAGAGAAGCAGCGTGGCTCAGTGGAAAGAGCCCGGGCTTGGGAGTCAGAGGTCATGGGTTCAAATCCCGGCTCTGCCACTTGTCAGCTGTGTGACGGTGGGCAAGTCACTTAACTTTTCGGTGCCTCAGTTACCTCATCTGTAAAATGGGGATTAAGACTGTGAGCCTCATGTGGGACAACTTGATGACCCTGTATCTACCCCAGCACTTAGAACAGTGCTCTGCACAGAGTAAGCGCTTAACAAATACTAACATTATTATTATTATTATTTTCTCCCACAAATCCCAGACCCTGAGGGGCAACAGGATAGAGCCTTAGGTCCACAGAATTGTCAACAACTGCTAATTACCCAAAGGGAATATCAGCCACTAAAAACGGCTTTGTTGTAGGTTCTCTGCTGTGAGACAGGGTTCCCCGGGGGGAAGCCCAAGAAGAGTTTCCTTTTGTGTCTCTGCTCGCTGTCAATTGTCTAGAACAATTCTCCACATCCAGTAGGTGCTCAATAAGTAACACCGATTGACTGAAACCCAAATTGTATATTCCGGAGAATATTTAGCATGTACTTGTCTCAGTGCCAATCTGAGGGAATTGTTGCAACCTAATCCCCTCAGGGTGTGGGAAATCAATCAGATTCTTCTCCATCCTAATCCTCCTCGACCTCGTAGCTGTGTTTGACACTGTGGACCACCCCCTCCTCCTGGATACGTTGTCCGACCTTGGCTTCACTGACACTGTCCTCTCCTGGTTCTCCTCTTATCTCTCTGGCCGTTCATTCTCAGTCTCCTTTGCGGATTCCTCCTCTTCCTCCCACCCCTTAACAGTAGCGGTCCCTCAAGGTTCAGTTCTCGGTCCCTTTCTTTTCTCCATCTACAACTCATTCTCTTGGAGAACTCATTCGCTCCCATGGCTTCAACTACCATCTCTACGCAGATGACATCCAAATCTACATCTCCTCCCCGATCTCTCCCCCTTTCTCCAGGCACGCATCTCCTCCTGCCTTCAAGACATTTCTACTTGGATGTCCTCCCATCACTTCAAACTTAACATGTCCAAAACAGAGCTCCTTATCTTCCCACCCAAAACCTATCCTATCCCAGACTTTCCCATCCCTGTAGATGGCACCACCGTCCTTCCCGTCTCACAAGCCCATATCCTTGGCGTTATCCTTGACTCCTCTCTCTCATTCAACCGACATATTCAATTGATCCCCAAATCCTGTAGGTCCCACCTTCACAACATTGCTAAAATCCGCCCTTCCCTTTCCACCCACGTTAATACAATCACTCATCCTATCCCACCTTGATTACTGCATCAACCTTCTTTCTGACCTCCCAACCTCCTGCCTCTCCCCACTCCACTTCACTCCACTTCACTCCACTGCCTGGATCATCTGTCTACAGAAACGTTCGGAACATGTCACCTCCTCCCTCAAAAATCTCCAGTGTTTGCCTGTCCACCTCCATATCAAACAAAAACTCCTCAACATTGGCTTTAAAGCTCTCCCTCCCCTTGCCTCCTCCTACCTCCCCTCCCTTCTCTCCTTCTACAACCCAGCCCGCATACTTCCTTCCTCTGCCGCTAATTTTCTCTCTGTGCCTTGGTCTCACCTGTCTTGCCACCGACCCCTGGCCCCCATCCTGCCTCTGCTCTTGGACACCCTCCCTCAAATCCGCCAGAAAATGACTCTCCTCCACTTCAAAGTCATACCGAAGGTCTCCAAGAGGCCTCCCCAGACCAAGCCCCACTTTTCCTCATCTCCCACTCTTTTCTGTATCTCCCTGACTTGCTCTACTTGCTCTTCCCCCATCTCCCAGCTCCACAACACTTACATATATATTGGTAATTTTATTTATTTGTATTGTCTGTCTCTCCCCCGCCCCCCCAGGCTGTGAGCTCGTTGTGGGCAGGGATTGTCACTCTTGATGGTGCTTTTGTACTTTCCCAAGCGTTTAGTAGAGTACTGTGTACAAACTAAGCCCTTAATAAATGATTCAATGAATGAATAGTAAATGCTTAACAAATGCTATTTAAAAAAAATCAGTGGAATTTATTGAGCAATTATTGTGCACAGAGGACTGTACCTAAATGCTTGGGAAAATACAGTACAACGAATTTGGTAGGTAGGTTCTCTGACCTCACCAATCTTACAGTCTAGAGGAGTTAAAAGGCATTATAATAAATGAATTATAATAATGTTGGTATTTGTTAAGCACTTACTATGTGCAGAGCACTGTTCTAAGCGCTGGGGTAGATACAGGGTAATCAGGTTGTCCCACGTGAGGCTCACAGTTAATCCCCATTTTACAGATGAGGTAACAGGCACAGAGAAGTTAAGTGACTTGCCCACAGTCACACAGCTGACAAGTGGCAGAGCCGGGAGTCGAACCCATGACCTCTGACTCCGAAGCCCAGGCTCTTTCCACTGAGCCACGCTGCTTCCCTTGAAGTAGATGGGAAGTTTGTAAGTTTGTAAGTTTGTAAGACCTCATTTTCCTTGTTCCTCATACTTCTCATCTGCCCTCACCCACCTCGTTCAGCCTATTGCTAAGAATGACACTTGTTTCAGAGATATTTGTCTTAGGTCTGACTCTCCCCTTTCTCACAACCTGTGCTGTTCTTACACACATGGGTTGTCTCCAAGAGCCTTCTCCAAGCACCAGTGTGATGTGTCACTGCCTACTGTGCTATCAGTATAGACCACGAGGGGTTCAGTGCATTCTTGCAGGTCAGCCCCTGGACTTTATCAAACAGGCTGGCTTCTTCCCTGCTCAGATGACCACCTCTGAGCTCTGGAGCCCAGCGGTGAGGACCATAAGGGCCTTGGCACTGGAAAGCGTCCACTGAGAGCCCAGAGTCAAGTGCTGGTGTGTTGACCAGGCCAGGAGAATAATTTGTCCTAAAGGAGGCAGCGTTTGACCATTCTCTTTTAAAAACAGAAATGAATATTTCATCTGCTGGCCAAATATAGGAATGATGGATACCAAAAAACACCAAACCCAGCACAGAATGTATTTCTTGCTCTTTTAGTAATTTACACTTCCAGGTCATATAGGAATTCCTTTTAAGGCGACGGGAGCAAAAGTGGCTTGGCAAACTTACTTATAGAATGCCAACCCAGCTTAATTATGAGAATTCATACTCTATTTCTGTGCAGGTGATTAAATTTGTAAGCGTGTCAGCCTTTGTTATGGTTTAGATCTTTTTTATTCTAAATACGAAAGCAGAATATCCCTTGGAGAGAGCCTGGACTTGGGAGTCAGAGGCCCTGAGTTCTAATTCCAACTTCTGCCAATTGCTTGCTGTGTGACCCGAGGCAAGTCATTAAACTTTCCTGTGCCTCAATTCTCCCGTTCTCCCTCCGAATTAGACTGTGAACCCCTTGTGTGAGAGGGACTGTGTCCAACTTAATTAACTTGTACCTACCCCAGTGCTTGGAATGGTGTTTGACAAATAGTGAGCGCTTAACAGATGCCATTATTTTTCCCATTCATTCAATAGCATTTATTATTACTACTAGTAGTCACTATTACTAGTAAATAGTATTTACTACTAGTAGTAATAGGAGTAGTAATAGTGTTTATTAAGCACGCTGAGCTTAGTGCTGCTTATAGGGTCAACAATAATAATTGTATCAAGCACTTTGTACCAAGCCCTGTTCTAAGCACTGGGGAAAATTATAGTACATTTAATTTGACAGCTTCTTCATTTGTAAAATGGGACCTCCCTGCTTTCTGTCTCTCTCCACTCCAGTCTTTTCTTCACTCTGCTGCCTGGATCATTTTTCTATAGAATCGTTCAGCCCCCAAGAACCTCCAGTGGTTGCCCGTCTGCCTCCGGGATTTGCCCGGCATCCTCCTCCACATCAAAAGGAAACTCCTCACCACCAGCTTTAAGGCACTCAATCACTTGAACTCTTCTACCTTGCCTCCCTGATTCATTCATTCAATCGTATTTATTGAGCACTTACTATGTGCAGAGCACTGATTTCCTACTCCAGCCCAGCCTGCACACTTGGCTCCTCTAATGCCAACCTTCTTACTGTACCTTGATCTCGTTTATCTCACCACCCTTTCATTCAATAGTATTTATTGAGCACTTACTATGTGCAGAGCACTATACTAAGCTCTTGGGAGAGTATAATACAACAATAAGCCCTCATTTCCACTTCTCCCATTGCCTTCTGCCTCCCAGGCCCTTCTTCTATCTACTAGGCCATGCTGATGGTGGAGGACCTTAAAGTTGATTATTAGCTTTTGTTTGATATGAAGAGACTAAGGAAGCCAGTGGAGGGTTTTGAGTAGAAGAGAGATGTGGGCAGAACCAGACTTCAGGAAGAGGATCCATAAGCAGTGAGGAGTATATATGGGGGAGGTGGGTAGAGGCTGGAGGCCGGGAGACCAGTGAGGAGGCTAAGGTAATAGTCTAGCCATGGCAAGCCCAGAGCTTGTACCAGGGTGGCAGCAGACAGGGTGGAAAAAAAAAGGGGAGATCTTGGAGGTGTTAGGCCGGGCAAACATGTCAGTAGATTGAAGCACCATGGTGTGGCGGATAGAGCACAGGCCTGAGAGTCAGAGGGTTGTGGGTTCTAATCCCAAATCTGCCACTTGTCTGCTGCGTGACTTTGGATGTGTCACTTCACTTCTCCGTGCCTGAGTCACCTCATCTGTAAAATGGTAACTGAACCTGAGAGCCCCATGTGGGACAGGGACTGTGCCCGACTCCATTTGCCGGTATCTACCCCAGTGCACAGTACAGTGCCTGGAACACAGTAAATGCTTAACAGATATCACAGTTACTATTATTATTATTGAATAGGAGAGTTGAATGAGACCCAAGAGGCAAGTATAACAGAAAGCTTGGAGGCTGCTGGGTTGAGGAGGATGGGGATGGTGTTGACTGAGATGAGAAAGATGAGGAAGGTGTGGGGTTAGGGACAAGGACAAGGGGTTCTGACTTGTGGAGATGTCCAAGAGGCAAGAGAAGATGCAAGACATCCAAGCAGATGAGAAGAGCTAGAAAGATAGATTTGCGAGTCACCTACAAAGAGGTCATAGCCGAAGCTATGTGAGTGGATGAGTTCTCCCAGAGGATGAGCGTAAAATGAGGAGAGTGTGGGGCCCAGCACAGCGCCTTGGAGGCCAGCTACGGTAAGAGGATGTGAGACAGAGGAGAAGTCAGCAAATAAAACTGAAAAGAAGTAGTCAGAGAGGTAGGAGAAGAACCAGGAGAGTATTGTATCAGCAAAGCGGAGTCCTGTTAGTGTTTCGAGAAGAAGGGAGTGATCCTTGAAGACTACTGTCTGAAAGGTTGACGGTTGAGACAGTTTGTATCACTAGCTCGTTTACTCATTGCACGTGTTGCATTTTCAATCCATAATGGAGAGTAAGTTGCATTTCAATTTATCCTCAAGAGGAAATTTTACTAGAACTTCTCACATGCGATAACGTTTTACGTGATTGCGGGCATATGCCAAATGATACCTCCCTGCCAATTAAACACTGCATGTAAGAAAAGATCATTAACTTTAACACATCATTAATAAAATAGAGTAATAAATAATATATACAAATATGCACAAATGCTGTGGTGAGGGGAAGGGGGAATAGCAGAGGGCAAGAGAAGGGGGAATGGGGAGAGGAGGAGGAGCAGAGGGAAAAAGAGGCCTCTGTCTGGAAAGGCCTCCTGGGGGAGGTGAGCTCTCAGTAGGGCTTTGAAGAGGGGAAGAGAGTTAGTTCGGCAGATGTGGGGAGGGAGGGCATTCCAAGTCAGCCGTAGGTTGTGGGCCAGGGATTGAAGGCAGGACAGGTGTGAACAAAGAACCGTGAGGAGGTGAGCGGCAGAGGAGCAGAGTGAACTGGGTGAGCTGTAGAAGGAGAGAAGGGAGGTGAGGTAGGAGGGGTCAAGGTGATGGAGAGCTCTGAAGCCAGTTTTCTAATCATTTGTCTGCTGTGTGACCCTGGGCAAGTCCTTTAGTTTCTCTGTGCCTATCTCATCCATAAAATGGGATTAAGACTGTTAGCCCCATATAGACCATGGATTATGTCCTGTCTGGTTAGCTTTTACCTACTGTAGAACTTAGTTCAGTGCCTGGCACCTAGTAGGTGCTTAACAAATACCATTTAAAAAATATTGATCGAATGGGCTCGCTAAGGTCTTTGAAATGCTACATTTCTCTAAATAAGATGAGTACATGCTGGATATCATTGACGCACTGGACCGTGGTTCAGTAACTGGGAAAAATGTGAAAAAATATTGTTGAAGGAACTTTTCATCATCCCCCTAGACTTCTTGTGTTTCTGTGAAAAAAGCTTTGCCAATAACTGGAATATGAAAGTGGAAAGTTACATATTTTCAGTAGTTGGTGATGTAGACCTCAAGAAAAAACCAATGTAGAGGCCTTTTCCCCAAGATATATGTTAATCATAGAGCAATTGTTGTCCAGGTAAGACAACAATTTTGTAATTTTGTCAAATCAACCAAAAAGGAAATATATTCATGTCTGTCTCTCCCTCTAGACTCCAAGCCCATAGTGAGCAGGGAATCTGTCTGCTGATTGTTATATCGTGCTCTGCCCTTATTTAAGGGCTGGATAAATCCAGTGCTTAGAACAATGCTTCACACATAGTAAGCGCTTAACAGATACCATCATTATTATGCGATTGACTGACTGAAATGGGCATCCTTAGCAATTGACGACTCTCACCCTCATCCTGTTCTTGTTACAGTGCTCCCTCAAATAATGCTCAATAAGCACTAGGACTGTCTTAATGCAATACTGCCACCCTTCACTTTATGTACTGATGTACTCTGTTGTTTATCTACTTGTACTGCCAATTCAAGTTTACCTGGGGTTCAGCATGCACAACTTCATGTACCGACTTTGTATTTGCTCAATTTTAATGTCCGTCACATAGACGGGCACCTTCTTGAGAGCAGGGGCCATGTATACTATATAGCTTTGAACTCTTGGAAACATTTGTACGCTGTTGTTCCAAAGTCTATGCTTCCCACTCTAGACTTCAAGCAGGTTGTGGGCAGGGCATGCGAATGTTACGTTGTTCTGTTGTACTCTCCCCAGGGCTTAGTTCAATGCTCTGAACACAGTAAGGGCCCAAATAAGATCGAATGAGTGACTTAGATTGTAAGCTCCCATTGGTCCGGGGTTTCGTCTCCTACGCCCAGAGTGTCAAAGAAGGTACTTATGAGAATGTGGTCTCACTCAAGTCAGACCAAACTTGGGGTCAGATGCCCCAGTGTCCCAAGGTGACCCTGGGGTACCGACCATCTCAAGGTCAAATGCTATCCCGTGACCTCCGGGATACCGCCCCCACAACCCAAACTGCTGGATTGACAGCCCAAGCTGGGAATACAGAAGGTGCCTCTACCCCTCTGCCGCCCACCTCCTCACCGTTCCTCGGTCTCGCCTATCCCGCCGTCGACCCCGGGTCACGTCCTCCCGCGGTCCTGGAACGCCCTCCCTCCTCACCTTCCCCTCTTCAAAACCCTACTTAAAACTCACCTTCTCCAAGAGGCCTTCCCAGACTGAGCTCCTCTTCTCCCTCTACTCCCTCTGCCACCCCCCCTTTACCTCTCCGCAGCTAAACCCTCTTTTTCCCCTTTTCCCTCTGCTCCTCCACCTCTCCCTTCCCATCCCCACAGCACTGTACTCGTCCGCTCAACTGTATATATTTCCATTACCCTATTTATTTTGTTAATGAATTGTACATCGCCTCGATTCTATTTAGTTGCCATTGTTTTTACGAGATGTTCTTCCCCTTGACTCTATTTATCGCCATCGTTCTCGTCTGTCCGTCTCCCCCGATTAGACCGTAAGCCCGTCAAACGGCAGGGACTGTCTCTATCTGTTGCTGACTTGTTCATCCCAAGCGCTTAGTACAGTGCTCTGCACATAGTAAGTGCTCAATAAATACTATTGAATGAATAAATACTATTGAATGAATTCTAAACAAATTAAGGATGGAGGAGGGGGAAGGGCAGAGATTGGATAAATAAACTGAGGTAGGAAGCTGGAATGGCCTAAGAGCACAGGTGATAAATATCTGCCTCCTCTAACCTTCTGTGCAAAGGAATGGGGCTTGGTGCAGCCGGCTGCCGGTCGCCTCTGTCCAAAACTTGAGAAGGCCACTCTGCCTGCACCGAGTGAGGAGCCATGGGAGGGGTGAGTGTCCGGTCCTGCTAAACGCTCGTGGGGTTGAAAGCCAGATGTTTCGCCATGGGTATGTAATGTTTAAGTGGATTTGATAATAATAATAATAATCTTGGTATTTGTTAAGCGCTTACTATGTGCAGAGCACTGTTCTAAGCGCTGGGGTAGAAACAGGGGAATCAGGTTGTCCCACGTGGGGCTCACAGTCTTAATCCCCATTTTCCAGATGAGGTAACTGAGGCCCAGAGAAGTGAAGTGACTTGCCCACGGTCACACAGCTGACAAGTGGCAGAGGTGGAATTCGAACCCATGACCTCTGACTCCAAAGCCCATGCTCTTTCCCACTGAGCCACGCTGCCTCGGGTGCCTCCCGAGTGGGACATGAACATGGTGAGAGCTCGTCACCTCACCAAGTGTAACATATAAGTGGAATTAATGCTTAAGTGGGTGCCTCCCTAGTGGGATGTGATCATGGTGGGAGCTAGCCGCCTCACCAAGTGCGAGTAACATATAGGTGTGTAATGCAAAAGTGGGTAACACATAACTGGATTTAACTCATAAGTGTATTTAATGCATGTGTATTTGATGCATAAGTGTATGCAACGCATAGGTGGATTTAATGCATAAGTGGATTCTTCCGGAGTGGGGCGCGCACATGGGGGGAGCTAGCCGCCTCACCACGTGTGAGCAAATCATAAGTGAGTTCCGCCTGGGTGGGCCCACTTGTCCGCTTGGCCTAATGGATAGAGCTCGGGTTTAGGACCTGGGTTCTAATCCCGACTCTGCTACTTCTCTGGGCCACAGTTCTCTAATTGATAAAATGGGGATTATGATTGTGAGCCCCATGTGGGACAGGGACTGTCCAACCTGATTAGCTTATATTTAACCTAATCCATAGAACAGTGCCTGTAATGTGAAGCAGCATGACTTGGTAGAAAGAGCACGGGCTTGGGAGTCAGAGGTCATGGGATCAAATCCCAGCTCTACCACTTGTCATCTGGGTGACTTTGGGCAAGTTGCTTAACTTCTCTGTGCCTCAGTTACATCCTCTGAAAAATGGGGACTAAGACTGTGATCCCCACACGGTAACCTTGTATCAGCCCCAGGGTTTAGGACAGCGCTTGGCACATAGCGCTTAACAAATACCATCATTATTATTATTATTACTATTATTATTATATAGTAATGTCTAACAGATACTAAAACAAATAGGTATAGTGGACCATTTTAAACCAAGGAAACTAAAGAATAGTATAAGGTAGCATATCATTCAGAGAATTAGGGAATTCCAGAACCTCAGACAGTTACATTATGAAACACATCACTTCTCTCTTCATGAAGCAATTTTTAAAAAATCAACCAGCTGGCTAGTCGTCTAAGTATCTCAACAACAAAAAAATGACTTTCTGGTTGATTATTTATTCAAAAGCTCCTCCTCCATTTCCCTCTGACTCTCTTTTTCAGGCTTTTGTTCCAACTCATCCAATCTCAACAAGCCTCCCTTGCCATGGAGAAGAACTTAAAGGCTCAGAAGGTAATTGAAAATCGAGTGAAAGCCTTTGGCTTTGAGGAAGAAACTTTACTATTGATCTCTGAGGTGAGTGTAGATGTCAGGTTTAAATTTAATCTAATTTTTTATTTTTGTGTGGTGTTTGTTAAATGCTTAATGTGTGCCTGGCTCTGTACTAAGCACTGGGGTAGATATAGACTGATCAGTTTCGACACAGTCCATGTCCCACATGGGGCTCACAATCTTCATCCCCATATTACAGATGTGGTATCTGAGGCTCAGAGAAATGAAGTGATTTGAAGTCACCCTGCAGACAAAAAGCAGAGGAGCCTGGGATTAGAAGCCAGATCCTTCGGATTACCTGGCCCGGGCTCTATCTACTAGGCCACACTGCTTCTCAATTGTGGTGCCTTCATTTTCATTCAATAAAGTAGCTCTCAATTATTTATTCAGTGGTTGATTTTCTAGTGCATAGATATTTCAAACCTCTGATTTTCCTCCCCTCTTCTTTACTCCCCTTCCCCCCAACCCCACATTGGACACTTTATTTTTTTATGAAGATGGGCATGTTAAGGAGCTTAACATCCAACTGGGAGAAATTAATAAAGCAGACATAAAGAATACAGAAAACTGACAAAATTATAAAGATACCAGAAGATCCATGGGAGGAGTTAGAGTAATTAGAAAAAGTACCAGTGAAGGCCTGTTTCTGCCTAGCTACGGATGACCATCTACTTTTTCTTATACTACATTTGTAATATAAAGACTTTCATTTCTTTCTCTGCTGTCTCCAAATGTAGACTCACGACAAACTCTCATTTTAGTTCCCTGAAGAATCTAAAAATTGGTTTAAAACTCCTAGGAAGGAAAAGATTTGTTCCTTTTGATAGGCAGGACAGCCAGTTAAATTTTGGTTCCTGGATTAGGGATCCCCCAAATAAAGATTGAAACCCTCAAAGAGTCTAGACTGTAAGCTCATTTGTGGGCAGGAAACGTGTATGCTAATGCTGCTGCATTGGACTCTCCCAAGCACTTAGTACAGTGTTCTGCATATAGTAAACATTCAGTATAAATACCAATGATAGATTGATTGATTGACTAGAGATTGTCCCTCTATACTGGAAGCTCTTTGTGGGCAGGGAACGTGTCTACTAACTCTGTTGCATTGTCCTCCCCCAAATGCTTAGTACATTGCTCTGCACATAGTAAGTGCTCAATAGATACCATTGATTTACTGATTCCATTTCAGATTCTTCCCACTCCACGCTTCTCAACCAGTAGGTGACAGCAAGCTCACTGTGGGCAGGGAGTGTGTCTGTTGATGTATTGTACTCTCCCAAGTGCTTAATACAGTACTTTGCACACAGGAAATGCTCAATAAGTATGAATGAATTGAACTGGGGGAGATTTACGGCTATTCTCCGACCAGCCGAAGAGACTCCCATACCCATGAATGTTGAGAACCACAAGAAGCATATAGTATTTCTTTGACAGGTACTTTAGGGATGCTTTTTTTTCCTCAAGCATTCATTAAAAGCTTACTATGTGCCATGTATCGTATTAAGCCCTGGGGTAGATACATGCTAATCAGGTTGTACACAGTCCCTGTCCCACTAGGACTCACACTTTAAATCCCCATTTTTTACAGATGAGGTAACTGAGGCCCAGAGAAGTGAAATTACTTGTCTAAATTCACACAGCAGATGTGGCAAAGCTAGGATTAGAATCCAGGTCCTTTTGACTCCCAGGCCCAGGCTCTATATACTAGGCCATGACGCTTCTCCAAGGGAGCTGAGAGAAATCAGTTGAAGATGTGGGAGGATTGTAGAATATTGAATGCTAGGAAGAGTGACTCTCAATCTGTCATTTTTTAAACAAAAGAAGCAGCCTGGCCTGGTGGATAGAGCCCGGGACTGGAAGCCAGAGGACTTGATTTTAATTCCAGCTCTGCCTCTTAATTGCTGTGTGTGACCTTGGGTAAGTCACTTCGCTTCTCTGGGCCTCAGTTTCCTCAACTGTAAATTGGGGATTAAATTCTGCTCCCTTCTACTTAGACTGTGAGCCCCATGTGGGACAGGGGTTGTGTCCATCTTGATAAAGTTGTATCTACGCCAGTGCCCAGAACAGTGCTCGACGCATAGTAACTGCTTAACAATTACCATAAAGAAATCCACCAAAACAACCACCAGTTTAATCGTTTAAAAATGGGGAGTCAGAGGGTGGAGAAGTCATAATCATCACGGTGCTTGGGTAGAAACGTTTCAAACCTTTGTAAGTGTATTTCCATTTCCCGGCCACTGCCTGATGTAGCAGAGAAGCAGCGTGGTCTAGTGGAAGGAGCAAGGGCCCGGGAATTGGAATGACCAGGGTTGTTCTCATCCCTGCTCCGGCACTTGTCAGCTGCGTGACCTCGGTCAAGTCACTTCACTTCTCTGTACCTCAGTTACCTCATCTGTAAAATGAGGAAGAAAACCGTAAGCTTGTATTCACTCCCGTGCTTAGTTCAGTGCCTGGCACATAATGAGCTCATGACAAATACCATTAAAAAGTGTTTTTACTTCCTTCAATTGCAGGTTATGGGAGAGGATATCATTCCGGAAAAAATCAAAGATGAAGGTCAAGCTGAAGTGAAATGTGTAGGCTGTACAGCTCTGAGTGCTTTAGTAATTGCATCTGTAAAAGAATTTGAAGACAGGTGGCTCGGAAAGATCGAAGAGCAGATCAGGGTTTTTGAACACAGGGACCGCTAATAGATAGACATTGCAACCTAGCAGCCGATTTTAAAAGTTCTTGCTTCTGTTTGGTTTTTTTGGGCCTTTATTTCAGGCAGGAGTTTAGGCTAATAAAAGACGTAGTGAATTCAGTTAGTTATTCATGTTGTCTGAGCAGTGTTTCCCCTCCCCCCCCCAACTTTCCACTGTAATGATTATTTTAATTAATTTTAGCCCTTCAATCTGCTATGGGCACTACTTGAATTTTATTTCTTTCAGAGATATTAATGTTCTTGGAAGAATAATTTGTGGGTAGTATATGTTCATCAACATCATCAGTGGTGTTTATGGAGCGCTTACTGTGTGCAGAGCACTGAACCAAGGTCTTGGTAGAGTATAGTACCCACAGCACTGTACTCGTCCGCTCAACTGTATATATTTTCGTTACCCTATTTATTTTGTTAATGAATTGTACATCGCCTTGATTCTATTTAGTTGCCATTGTTTTTACGAGATGTTCTTCCCCTTGATGCTGTTTAGTGCCATTGTTCTTGTCTGTCCGTCTCCCCCGATTAGACTGTAAGCCCGTCAAACGGCAGGGACTGTCTCTATCTGTTGCTGACTTGTTCATCCCAAGCGCTTAGTACAGTGCTCTGCACATAGTAAGCGCTCAATAAATACTATTGAATGAATGAATGAATATAGTACAACGGGGTTGGTAGGCATGTGTCCTGCCCACATTGAGTGTACAGTGCTCTGCTCATAGTAAGCACTCAATAAATACTAGTGAATGAATTGAGTTTACAGTCTAGAGGGGGAGACCGACACTGATTTAAAAAAATTCCCGATCCATCCATCAGTTGTAATTATATGTGCATAGGTGCAGAGCACTGAACTAAGCGCTTGGGAGAGTTGGATATTTTGTGGGCAGGGAATGTGTCTGTTTATTGTTCTATTGTACTCTCCCAAGCGTTTAGTACAGTGCCTCGCACACAGTAGGTGCTCAATAAATACGGCTGAATGAATGAATGAATGAACAGAGTAGGTAGACACATGCCCTCCCAGAGCCAGCTGGATTAGAACTCAGGTCCTCTATTGTCACTCTACTGAGCCATACTGCCACCTACTGGCCACCCTTGAGGATGGCCTCCATCTCAGGCCAAGGTTTATTCAAACGAAGGTAGGAAAAAAAATCCCATCTTATTACTTTTCCAAATTGAAAGACCTGTTGTCTCATATAAAATTCATTCCAGTCCTGCATATGGGATCCTGAAATCAGTCTTTAGACGATATTACTTTTTTACAGTATTTGTCAAGTGCTTATTATGTGCCAGCCGCTGTACTAAACGCTGCGATAGGTACACACTTGTCAGGTTGGACACAGTCCGTGCCCTACCTACGTGGGGCTCCCAGTCAAATCCCCATTTTATAGACGAGGTAACTGAGGCACAGTGAAGTGACTTACCCAAGATCACACGGCAGACAGGTGGCCCAGAGAAGTGGCAGAGGCGGGATTAGAATCCAGGACCTTCTGACTCCCAGGCCCGTGCTCTGCCCACTAGACCACACTGCTTTTCATTTATTTTTTCAAATTAACTTAGGAAAAAAAACCCCATCTGAATTCACTTTCCAAATTAATGGACTTTTGTCTCATATAAAACCTTCTCTCGTCATTGATATATGATCCTGAAAGGCCTTTATCCTAAAGTTAGCTGCCCAAAAAATGGGTGAGTTAAAGCTTTCCCCATGGTGGTAGGTATCCAACCCATGTCCTTAGAGGTTGATAGGTTTACCGAAAGAAAAATGATCTAACGCGTCCAATGTGGTGATTCCCACAGAAGAAAAAAATGTTGCCCTTGAGGGATCAGGCATGAGAGAGACTTATCACCCCTGATTCGTTCACTCTCTATGTACTTTGTAAGCCAATAAATGGAATTTTCCCTGTAGTTTCTCTTAAATGGATCAAGTGTATGTGAACACAATAGGTAGCTTGACCTAATGGATAGAACCTGGGCCTGAGAATCAGAAGGACCTGGGTTCTGATCCCATTCCTGCCACTTTTTGTCTGCTGGATGCCCTGGAGCAAATCACTTCACTTCTCTGTACTCAGTTTCCTCATCCATAAAATGGGGATGAAGACTGTGATCTCCATGTGACTGTGTCCAGCCTAATTAGCTTATATCTACCCTAGCACTTAGTACAGGGCCTGGCACATAGTACCTGCTTAACAGATGCCATAAAAATAAACGAGATAAAAAGTTCTAGTCTAGGTCTTGCTCCAACACTGCCCCATGCCCAGCCCTGCTCCTCATACTTCTCGGTTAATCAGTGAATGGGGTATATAGTTTGTATCTATCCCAGTGCTTAGTTCAATGCTTGGTACATAATAAGTGGTTTGTTTTCTTTAATATTTGTTTTTTCCTCAAGTGAAGCAGGGAACCAGTGCGGCCTTATGTACAGAGCACGGGCCTGGGAGCCAGAAGGACCTCGGTTCTAATTCTGCCTCTTCCAGTTGTCTGCTGTGTGACCTTGGGCAAGTCACTTTTCTTCCCTGAGTTAACTCGTCTGAATCGAGGATGATGACTGAAAGTCCCCAAAGGAGCAGGGACTATGTCCAGCCTGTGAGCTTGGATCATCCCTAGCAGTTTGTACAGTGCCTGGTGCCTAGTTAAGTGCTTCACAAATGCTATATTAAAAAAAAAAAGTGAGTATGAGCCCTCCTGAAAGAAGCGAATTCTAGCCCCCAACCCTGGGACCCTCACAGCAAAATTGAACCACCATCCACCCCATTGGTAGGAATCTTTCCTTTTCTCTTTCGGGGAATGTGTCTGCTAATTTTGTTGTACTGT
The DNA here is from genome assembly GCF_004115215.2 of Ornithorhynchus anatinus. Classification (NCBI taxonomy): domain Eukaryota; kingdom Metazoa; phylum Chordata; class Mammalia; order Monotremata; family Ornithorhynchidae; genus Ornithorhynchus; species Ornithorhynchus anatinus. The sequence continues at coordinate 63,449,899 of NC_041729.1, read as the reverse complement.
GCCCTCCCAAACTCTTAGTCCAGTGCTCTGCACATAGTGAGCGCTCAACAAATGCCATCAATCGACTGACTGATGTACCTCTGCCGGGGGAGCCCTTTTTCAGGTTAACTGGGTTCTTCAACAAGCATTCGAATGTCAATGTATGTCCTCGGTTCATTTATTCACGATCATTATTATTATCAAGCACCGTCGAGTCATTTTTGATTCGTGGCTACTCTATGGATATATTTCCTCCAGAATATCCTGTCTTCTGCTATGATCGGTGACCTCGCTAAGGGTTCTTCCATTATTCATGATCCCCAGAGTATATTCGTGAATGACCAGTTTTTATCCATGTTGTTCTTTTCCCTTGCCCTCTCTGGGATGTTTGCGCTTTTTGTCCACTTGCCTGACTCCCCTATTAGACTGTGAGCTCCTGAGGGACTGTGTGTTCCTTTCATCGTGTGCCTCCTAAGTGCCCACAGGGTGCTCGCTCCAAGACTGTCAACTTGTTGTGGGCAGGGAATGTGTCTGCTTATTGTTCTCTGGTACTCTCCCAGGCGCCTAGTACAGAGTTCTGCTCCCAATAAGTGCTCAATACATACAGTTGAACACACAGCCACTCTCCGGCTTCCCCCGCTGGCAGAGGCACAAGGCGTCGGATGGGTCACCCGTAGGATTCAGATGAGCCGTAACTCCAGTCCAAGATGATGAACTTCTCCTGGATTTGCCTGGAGAATTTCCTGCTCGATTTTTCCCGGTACACCTCTCCTGCCACACTCCGGTTAGAAACGTTCTGTCTCCAGGGAAGAGCGGGCAATGATGGAGAATCTTGTTTTCTTACAGTTCAATCAATCAATAGTATTTATTGAGCACTTGCTGTGTGCAGAGCACTGTACTAAGCACTTGGGAGAGTTCACCAGAACAAAATCGATAGACATGTACCCTGTCCACAATGAAATTACAGACTAATGGGGGAGACAGACAGTCATATAAATTGATAAATTATGGATATGTACATAAGTGCCATTGGGCTAATGGGGGATGAATAATGGGAGCAAATCAGGGTGACGCAGAAGGGAGTGGGAGAAGAGGAAATGAGAGCTTAGTTAGGGAAGGCCTCTTGGAAGAAGTTTCCTGAGTTTTCTCCTCAGGAGATAGCCTCTGCAGAACAACGTGTGGAATTTGTTAAGCTCTTACTATGTTCCAGGCACTGAACTAAGCACCGGAGTAGGTACAAGCTAATCAGGTTTGACACAGTCCATGTCCCACGCGGGGCTCACAATCTTCATCCCCATTTTACACAGTAAGCGCTTAATAAATACGATGGATCGATTTTATACAGATGAGGGAACTGAGGCACAGAGAAGTAAAATGATTTGCCCAAAGGCACAAAGCAGACAAGTGGCAGAGCTAGGACTAGAACTCAGATCCGCGCTCTATCCAACAGGCCACACTGCTTCTCTTGAAGCCACCTACTTGAGAAGAATGAAACACGCAAACTGGGATGTAGGGAGAGGAAAATAAGGATAAGATGGAGGGATAAAGCTGTTAGAGCCCAGGCCTGGGATCAGAAGGACCTGGGTTCTAATGCCCCCTCTGCTGCTTGTCTGCTATGTGAAGTTGGGCAAGTCAGTTCACTTCTCTGGGCTTCAGTTACCTAATTTGTAGAACAGGAATGAAAACTGTTAGCTCCACGTGGGACAGGGACTGTGTCCAACTTGATGAGCTGTATCTTCCCCAGTGTGTAGAACAGTGTCTGGCACATAGTAAGCGCTTAAATACTATAAAAATTGAAAGTGGAAGTGCCAGGCTCAGAACTGGGGACAGGCCTCAGCAGCCTCAGGCTGCCCTGCCCACCTTGAGGTGGATGTCCAGGATCTGAGCCCTGTTGCCCTCAACTACTTCACTCCACTTTGGTCAAGAAGGATGTAGACAAATATTTCCTGTTTATTGGCTGCCTCCAGCACATTACAGAAGATCTCGACATCCATGAACTCATCCATCAAGATGGCCAGCACCTGGAGCGGGACGGGTATTATCTTTTTTTCCTTTTTTGATGGTATTCGTTAAGCACCTACTGTGCGTCAAGCACCGTACTAAGTGCTGGGAACAGGTTAATTTGGTCAGATAGTCCCTGTCCCACATGGGGCTCACAGTTTTGGTTTGAGGGGAAAAAAGAGTTTCCATTTTCCAGTTGAGGAAATGGAAGCCCAGAAAAGTGAAGTGACTTGCTCAAGGTCACATGGCAAGCAGTTGGCAGAGCTGGGCCTTCTGATTCCCAGACCTGGACTCTGTCCAGTAGGCCACGTTGCTTCTCTTGATCAGAGACAAGGTAATAATTCATCCCCGGCACTGACTCCCAGGAGCTGGGATTACAACCCGGGTCCTTTTGATTCCCGGTCCGGTCTCAGTCCCCTAGTCCACGCTGCTTCTAGGTATCAGAGACAAGGTTACATTTCCCCTTCCCCACCAACTCCCACTCCCCAAAGAGGGGGGATGATGGGGGAAATAGGCGTTGAGTACAGTGCTCTGCCCACAGTAAGCATTCCATAAATACGATTGAATGATGGGAAGAGGGCTGTTTCACCCAGATTTCAGAGAATCTCAATCTTGTTTTAGTGTCCTTAGTGGAAGGTGAACCCGCAAATAATTGCACTAACTGAGGGCCAAAAAATTAAATTACCTGGACTGGAATTACCTGACTCCTTAAAGGCAAGGAGTTTTTTTTTTCTGCCCTTCGGTGTGTACGATTTGCTAGTGTAGGCTTCATCTAATATCCTTTTATTATTAGAGCCCACCCTACATTCCCCTTTGATCTTGTACCTCATTATGGGCCTTTGGATCTGCAATTTATGGATAAGTTGCTATCTCTCTAAGTGACTCAACTCATTCCACAGAAAGTAGGTTTTGTTCACCTGGGAAGGTTTGAAAACATCAAGGAGCCAGCTGAAAGACCCAAGTGCTCTTGGCACTGAACTGAAACCAATCCAGGCATTTCCAAACTGATAATTGATCACTGGGATGTCAGTCCCACCTCAAGCCCATGAACATGCCTGGCCTGTCATTAATCAGTCTATCAGTCAGTGGTTTTTACATAGCACTTACTATGTGAAGAGCGCTGTATTAAGAGCATGAGAGAGTTTAACAGAACACAGTCTAGAGTAGAATTTACCCAACACAGTACCAAGTGCTTGGGAGCTCATTATGGGTGGGAATGTGTCTGCTAATTCTGTATTATTGTCCTCTCCTAAATGCTTAGTACTGTGCTCTGCCCCTAGGAAGTGCTCGATAAATACCACTGATTGATTGAGAAAGCACAGTAAAATTAGCAGATACAATTCCTGCTCACATGGAGCTCACAATCTAGTTGGGAAAATAGACACTAAGATACCTTATAAGCAGAAGGAAGAAGTGGAATTTAAAGATGAGCAATTTAGTGCTTCGTGAAAGGGGTTGGGGGTGGGGAGGGGGGCTGTGTGCGTGTGTGTGTTCTCACTCCCCACAGTTGTCCCATGTGCTTGCAGCAGAAGCAAGGTGTGTAATAATAATGTTGATATTTGCTAAGCGCTTACTTAGCACCGTTCTAAGCGCTGGGGTAGATACAGGGTACTCAGGTTGTCCCACGTGGGGCTCACAGTGAATCCCCATTTTACAGATGAGGTAACTGAGGCACTGAGAAGTCAAGTGACTTGCCCACAGTCACACAGCTGACAAGTGGCAGAGGCAGGATTCGAACCCATGACCTCTGACTCCCAAGCTCGGGGTCTTTCCACTGAGCCGCACTGCTTCTCTGGGTACAGTAATGATGGTAATTATTCAGCACTTTGTTTGTGCCTAAAAACTGCACCAAGCACTGGAGAAGATAGAAGATTTTCTTCTGCCTCACACTTGGAGTTGCACCTTTTATTCACCCCTCCCTCAGTCCCACAGCACTTAAGCACAGATCCGTAATTAATTGTTTTATATTAATGTCTGTCTCCTCCTCTAAACTGTAAACTCCCTGTGGCCAGGGAATGTCTCAACCAGTTCTGTAGTATTGTCCTCTCCCAAGTGTTTAGAACAGTGCTCCGTTCACTGTAAGCACTTAATAAATACTACTGATTGAAATGTGTCTACCAACTCTGTATTATTGTTCTCTCCCTAGCGCTCAGTACAGGGTTCTGCACACAGTGAGCGCTCAGTCAATACCGTAGATCGACCTTTCGAAGACAATCACCTCAGACAAAGTTTCTGTCCCACTTGGGACTCCAGAATCTGTTCCCCTCCACTGGGCTTTTGGTTGGCTGCACGAGAAAGCATCATGGAGTTTTGTCCAGGCCCCGGGTTTTCAATCTAAAGCCAGTCAATCAATCAGTGGTATTTATTTAGTGCCTACTGTGTGCAGAGCACTGTACTAACCACTTGTAAGAAGACAATAATAATAATAATAATAATAATGTTGGTATTTGTTAAGCGCTTACTATGTGCAGAGCACTGTTCTAAGCGCTGGGGTAAACACAGGGGAATCAGGTTGTCCCACGTGGGGCTCACAGTCTTAATCCCCATTTTACAGATGAGGGAACTGAGGCACAGAGAAGTTAAGTGACTTTCCCACAGTCACACAGCTGACAAGTGGCAGAGCTGGGATTCGAACTCATGAGCCCTGACTCCAAAGCCCGTGCTCTTTCCACTGCGCCACGCTGCTTCTCTATAGATACAACAGATACATCCAAAGTACAAAGTACAAAGACGATACAACAGAACCGGTTGAGACATTCCCTTCCCACACTGAGCTTACAGTCTAGAGGAGGAGACCGATATTAATATAAATAAATTAGAGCTAGGGGCAAAAGTGCTGTGGGGCCGAGGGAGGGGGTGAATAAAAGGAGCAAGTCAGGGTGACGCAGAAGGGAGTGGGAGAAGAGGAAATGAGGGTTTAGTCAGGGAAGACCTCTCCGAGGAGATGTGCCTTAAAAGAGCCATAGAATTCCCCCAATTCCCCTAAATTCCACCTCCCTAAAATGTGGTGCACAGATGAAGGGTGAATTTGGATAAAATAATGGTACGCTGAAGAATGAGTGGAAAGAAAAGGATCTACATCGAGAGGTTCAAAAAAGCCAATCTTCCACGTGTCTTTGCCAACCCTGGGACCCTCATTAGGGCTGTGAGTGAGAGTGGATCCAGGAGGCAATGAGGTGATGAGAAGCTGCACGGCCTAGTGGCTAGAGCCCGGACCTGGTAATTAGAATGAATTTAAGTTCTCATCTCGGCTCTGCCGCTCGCCTGCTGCGTGACCGTGGGCAAATCACTTCACTCCTCTGGGCCTCAGTTCCCTCATTTGTAAAATGGGGATCAAGACCGTGAGCCCCACGTGGGACAGGGACTTTGCCCAACACGATTTGCTCGTATACACCCTTGCGCTTATTACAGTGTCTGATACACAGAAGCGTGCTTAACAAATCCCACTATTATTTTTATTACTATTCAGAGGCCACCACCTCCCCAACCAAGAAACTACTGGTACGTTGTGTGTTTCTGCAACCTCTTCTCAGAGCACACTTGGTACTGGATGAAATTGTTTAGCGGCTTGAAATCAATCAGTGGTATTTATGGAGCGCTTGCTCTGTGCAGAGCACTGTACTAAGCACTCGGAAGAGGACAATGTAACAGAATTAACAGACACGTTCCCTGCCCCTCTTTTATGGGTTCGAATTCCAGCTCTGCCACTTGCCAGCTGGGTGACCATGGGCAAGTCACTTAACTTCTCGGTGCTTCAGTGATCTGCAAAATGGGGATGAAGACTGTGAGCCTCACGTGATTACCTCGTATCTACCCCAAGTTTAGAACAGCACTCTGCACATAGTAAGCGCTTAACAAATGCCAACATTATTATCATTGAAAGACTGAAGGAGACCCTTTTTCCTCTATCTGCCCTCCACTCTGCATCATCTCTGCTACCATATTAATCCAAGCACTCATCCTATCCCGTCTTGATTGCAGCATCAGTCTCCTTGCCGACCTCCCCGCTTCCCGTCTCTCCCCGATTCCAGTCCATACTTCATTCCCTGCCCTGAGCGTTTTTCTACAGAACCGTTCAGGACACGTCACCCAGCTGCTCGGAACCTCCAGTGGATGTCCGTCCACCTCCACATCAAACAAAAACTTCTCACTGTGGGTTTCAAATCACTCAATCCCTCACCCCCTCCTACCTCGCCTCTCTATTTTCCCACCACAACCCAACCTGCACCCTTTGCTCCTCTAATGCCAACCTACGCACTGTACCTCGATCTCGTCTATCTCGCCGACGACCTCTTGCCCAAGTCCTGCTTCTGGCCTGGAATGCCCTCCCACTCGATATCGACAGACAGTTACTCTTCCCCGCTTCAAAGCCTTATTAAAGGCACACCTCCTCCAAAAGGCCTTCCCAAAGTTCTCCTTTTCTCCACTCCCTTCTGCCTCCCTCTGACTTGCTCTGTTTATTCATCCTCCCTCCCAACCCCACAGCACTCACGTCCATATCTGTAACTTATTTATTTATATTAATGTGCGTCTCCCCCTCGAGAACGTAAGCTCACTGTGGGCAGGGAATGTGTCTGTTAATAATGCTATATGGTCCTCTCCCAAGCGTTTAGTACAGTGCTCCGCACACAGTAAGCACTCGATAAATATGATTGAATGATTGTTGCCCTTGGCTGTGTGGAAGTGAAAGACTCACCATTGTGAGGTTACATTCCACCTTAGATCCATCGACTCTGTAAACTCTGGGCCCATTCGGTTTAAATTCCTTAGCTGACGCAGAGCCGCTGAAAGCGGGCGGAACGCGGGTCCTCTCACTCCCAAAGTTGGCTCCTCTTACCTACTTCTTATGCCAACAGTCCTTCTCTGGAAGCTGAACGGCACAGAAGCGGGAAGGAGAGAAGCAGCACGACCTAATGGAAAGGGCCTGGGTCTGGAAGTCATCGAGGCACATAGAAAGTGCTAAACAAACACCATTAAAAAGAAAACAAGGAGAGAGAGTGGAGGGAACAGTGGGGACGTGGGGGGAGGAGGGGGAGTTTCTGGGAAGAGCTTGAGTTCATTCATTGATTGATTCGTGCATTCTTAATAATGACGTGCCCTGTACTGAGGGCCGGGGTGGATACAAGCGAATCGGGTTTGACTCAATCCCTGTCCCACGTGGGGCTCACAATCCCGATACCCCTTTTAACAGAAGGGGTAACTGAGGCCCAGAGAAGTGAAATGACTTTCCCAAGGTCAAACAGTAGACAAGGGGTGGAGCAGTGATTAGAATCCATGAGCTTCTGACTCCCGTGCTCTATCCACAGCATTATGCTCTTCAATTTTTATTTATTGAATTTCCTCCTGGGTGCAAAGCACTGTCCTGAGCACTGAGAAAACAGTGGATGAGAATTAAACCCCATCCTCAAGGAGTAAACGAGCGGGTTGCAGGGGTCTATAATTAAGGATGTTTTTCCAGATCCTTTTAACGATGGGCAGCTGCAAAACCCCTTCTCCTTAATAGGCTTCTGCCTCTTCCTTTCCTGCTCCTAAAGCCCCACCCTCAGAAACCAATAGGTGCCTTTCAGTGGGGGCAAGTGGCACTGCCCCTTTAAAGCCCCAGAAGGGGGTGGGCTTTTCTCTCTCCTATGTAGGGCTCCTGGGTGCTTCTTCCTGTAAGCTGTGGAGAAGAGATGGAGGCTGTTTCTCTGGGGGTGGTGATGAGCAGGGTCTGTGGATGTTCCTTTGATTAGCTTATTTCTCCTTCAGTTGTGACTTGGTGACTTTATGGATAAGGGTGACTGAAGGGGTGGAGGAATGGGCTGGGCTCAAGGGTTTGAAGTTGAGGGCTGCAGAGGGGATGCCCAAGGGGGTGATAATTGACTGAAAGAGTGGTAGTGAGGCCTCCACTGTTAAGGAGGGGACTGCAGTTTGGAGTTATTTTGTACTCACCCAAGTGCTTAGTAATCTTCATAATTGTGGTATGGGTTAAGTGCTTATGATGGGCCAGGCACTGTATTAAGCCCTGGAGTGGATCCAAGCAAAGTGGGTTGGGCACAGTCCCTGTCCCATGGGGGGCTCATAGTCTCCATTCCCATTTCATAGATGAGGTAACTGAGGCCCACAGAAGTGAGGTGACTTTCCCAAGGTCCAACAGTAGTCAAATGGTGGATCAGCAATTAGAATCCATGGCCCTCTGACTCCTAGGCCGGTGCTCTATTCACCGCATTGTGGTTGGCTTTGGAGTCAGAGGTCATGGGTTTGACTCCCGGCTCTGCCACTTGTCAGCTGTGTGACTGTGGGCAAGTCACTTAACTTCTCTGGGCCTCAATTCCCTCATCTGTAAAGTGGGGATTAACTGTGAGCCTCACATGGGACAACCCGATGACCCTGTGTCTACCCTAGTGCTTAGAACAGTGCTCTGCACGTAGTAAGTGCTTAACAAATACCAACATTATTATTACTGAGTGAATATCTTCTTTGGTGTCAAGCACTATACTAAGTGCTGGGAAAACAATGGATGGGAATTAGATCCAATTCTCAAGGGGTATGTGAATGGGTTGCAGGTGTCCATAATTAAAGACGTTTTTCCAGATCCTTTAAAAATAATTATGGCACTGAGTTTTTACTATGTGCCAAGCACTGTTAAAAGTGCTGAAGGGGCAATGGCAGATCCTTCTTCTTTATGACTTTCTGCCTTTTTCTTCCCTGATCCTCCAACCCAACCCCCAGAAGCCCAGTTTCTCTCCTATGTGCCCTTCAATGGGGCAAGTGGCCTTGCTCCTTGAAAAGCCTAGAGGTTTCTGGCCATCTTCCAAGGGTGCTACTTCCTGTAGGCTGTGGAGAAGAGATGGAATATGCCCTACTGGGGATGTGGTGTGCAGGGTCTGTGGTTGCCCCCATGATTAGCTTATCTTCCGTTCAGCTGTGACTTGGTAACTTGACTGATTATGGTGACTGAAGGGGTTGAGGAATGGGCTGGTTTTGAGGGTTTGAAGTGGAGGTGGGCAGAGGGGAGACCCAAGTCTGGAATAAGTGACCGAAATAATGGTAGTGACACCTTGAGGGCGGGGGTGGGGGGCTGCAGTTGGGAGTTTGTAGTGTACTCCCCCAAGGGCTTAGTACTAATAATAATTGTGGTCTTTAAGTGCTTACCACGTGCCAGGCACTGTACTCAGCACTGGAGTGGATATGAGCACACTGGGTTGGACACAGTCCCTGGTCCCCCAGGCCTATGTTCTATCATTCATTCAATAGCATTGAGCACTTACTATGTGCAGAGCACTGTACTAAGCGCTTGACCTTGTCATGCTGCTCAATTCTCATGTATTGAATATCCTCCTGAGTACTAAGCTCTACATTAAGTGCTGAGAAAGAACTGGATCTGAAGTCTGTGAATGGGTTGCAGAGGTCTATAAGGATGTTTTTCAGTTTCTTTTAACAATGGGCAGCTGCAAATCCTTCTCCTTAATAACCTTCTTCCTTTTTTTTTTTTTTTTTCCCCCTAATCCTACAGCCCCACCCTCAGAAACCCAGTCTCTCCATTAGGTGCCCTTCAATGGGGCAAGTAGCAGTGCCCCTTTAAAGACCCAGAGGCTGCTGCACTTCTCCCTGCCCCATGGAGGGCCGGTGGGCATTACTTCCTATAGGCTGTGGAGAGGAGATGGAGTATGCCGCTCTGGAGATTTGGTAAGCAGGGCCTGTGTCGCCCCCTTGGTTATCTTTTTTGTTTAGTTCTGATAGTTGATGCTTATTGAATTGGAGGTGCTGAAGGAGATGGGGGAGATGGGTTGGTTTCTGACGGCTCAGGAAGGATTTGGGTTGATGCTTTAAGGGGGCAATTTAGGGCTGGGTTACTGGTTGACTAGAGTGGGGATGGGGTGGCTTGTGGGGTTGGGGGGGAAGTTGGTTTTCTATGGGTGACTCAGAAATGACTTGGGTGGTTAAGGTTGGGTTATTTGGACACTTTATGGATTATGGTGTTGGGGGTGGTGGAGGAATGGGCTGGGCTCAAGGATTTGAAGTTGAGTGGTGGGGAGGGGAGACCAAAGTCTGGGATAATTGACTGAAAGGGTGATGGTGACACTTGGGAGGTGGGGGAGGGGGCTGCAGTGGGGAGTTATAGTATACTCACCCAAGTGCTTAGGAGTATTAATAACTGTGGTGGTAAGTGCTCATTATGTGCCAGGCACTGTACTAAACACTGGAATGGATACAAGCAAATGGGGTTGAGCCCGGTCCCTGTCCCTCATGGGGCTCACATTCTCAATTCCCACTTTACAGATGAATGAACGGAGGCCCAGTCAAGTGACTTGCCGAAAGTCCTGCAGCAGTCAAATGGCATGACCTTCTTCTGACTCCCAGGCCTGTACTGTACCCACTACACCATGCTGCTTATCTCATCCAGTGATGGGCACAAAGTAAGTACTCCAGAAATATTGTGTTTGGGTGTGTGTGTGTGTGTTCATATCAGTGGTTTGGGTTGATAATCTTGTGTTGGGTTAAGTGATATCTACTGTACCAATTTATCCAGGAGGTGGTGTAGAAAGCTGGAGTTGTGTGGAAATGCGTGGGTTTGTGATGGGGGAGTAGGGGGGAATGGCCACGGTTGGATAGTCACTGTCAACTGCATTTTTTTATGTGTGGGCCATGGAGAGGGCTGAGGGTGGTATGGGGAATGTTTGATACCACTGACTTGTCCATAATGCTGATGTGGCGATGATGGTATCGTTCAAGTGCTTACTATGTGTTCAAGCTCTGTTGGAAGTGCTGGGGTAGGTAGAAAATCGGACACTGATGTGTGTTGACCGTGTTGGGCCCAGCCTCTGATTTGGTTCCAATACTCCTGTCCCAGAGGGGCAGGGCGTGCTATGGGCTACCCAGGTTTTGTTTTTTTCTAACTTGGAGATGAGTCTGGGACCCAGGAAGAGAAGCGTCTGCTTGGTTGAGACAAGCAAGTGTCTCTGGAGCGGAGGAAGTTGAAGGGTTGTGATGCTATGAGGTCTGTCTTCAGGGGAGATAACTGGTGCTCTGGATCCAGAGATGAGGGTTTTGGGGGAGGGGGGATGGAGCAAAAACCGTGGGGTGCATGGGGATGCATGCTCACAGTCTCTATGTGTCTGTGTTTTTTGTGTGTGTCTGTTATGTGCTGCTTCTGTGCTCTTACCAGCCCCCAGTTAGCTAGTATTTCCCACTCAACCTTAATCACCCAGGCCAGTGACCCTGAACAAACTCAACATGGGACCCTGCACCAGGAATGTGGAAGGAGATGAGGGACTGCTTCTGCAAGGATTGTGCCGCCGTCCCCCCAACGCCCCATCATCCACAAGGGGGGTGCGCAACCAGCCCCCATCCACTGGAAACCTCCTCCATCCTCAGTGGATTCGGCGCCGTGGGTCGGGCCCCGGAGCGTCCGTATCGGAGCGTCAGACTGTGAGCCTCCGGGGGCAGGAACCGAGACCCGCCGATGGGGAAGGGGTGGGGTGGGGATACCGTCACGCGCCCCTCGGGGGCAGCAGGATTGCGCCGACCTCAGCTCGCCGTCTGGAGACTTTCTTTTTGGGCTTCCCGATACCTGTACCCCAAGATACATGTTGCCCCTTCTTCCCCGTGGGACTCCATTACAGCCCCCCCCAAAAGCCCAGCAATGAGTTGGGTTTCAGCGGCTGCACCCGTGTGGAGTAGACTGTAAGCTGGTTGTGAGCAGGGAATGTGTGTTCTATTAGACTCTCCCAAATACTTAATACAGTGCTCTGCGCTCAATACGCCGGCCGGACCCAGAGCACTGCAAACACAAGCGCCGCCGTTGTAGCAGTAGAAGCTGAGTCATCGACAGTAGTCATTCAGTACTTAGATGCGGAGCACCCTATTGAGCACCTGGGAGAGTGAGTTACAAAGTGCAAATCTCTCCTTGAGCTGGAACCTAGTCTGCAGAATGTTTTCAGACGATTTCTCCCCCGACTCGTCTCGGCTCCGACTTAAATGGATGAAGTTTATTTACGTTAAATGTCTGTCTCCCTCTCTAGACTGTACGCTCATAGTAGGCAGGGATTCTGTCTGATAATAAGGGCTGGGTAAATATAACTGAGTGAAATGGGTGTCTTTAGCGATTGAGGCGTCTCACCCCCATCTTGCTCTTGGCACCGTGTTCCGTCTAATAGCATCTGATAAACACTCCTGCTGTTTTAATGTAATAATGCCACCCTTGACTCTACGTATCGATTTACTCTGTTTTTTCCTACTCGTACTGCCGATTCAAGCTTACCTTGGGTTCAGCGTGCGCAACTTCAAGTACCGACCTCGTCTATGCCGTTCCACCTGTGTGCGACTCAATTTTAATGCCCGTTCTGTAGACTGGAAACTTGGTGAGGGCAGGGGTCGTGCGTGCCATGCAGTGTTGAACTTTATGAAGCACTTGTACGGTGTTGTTCCAAAGCTGATGCTTCCCCCTGTAGATGGTAACCTTACTGGGGTAGGGCTTGCAGTGGTTATATTGTCCTATTGTACTCTCCCAAAGGCTCAGTACCGTTCCGTAAGAGCTCAGATATGATCGACTGACCGAGTGTCTTAGATTGTCAGCTCTGAGTGGGCAGGGGCTGTCTGGTATACCCACCTTGTTCAAGAGGGTACTTAATGAGGTGGGGTCAGACCAAATTCGGGGTCAGATGCCTCAATCAGGCTCTACTGGGGGAGAGGGGAGGAGGAGGAGCAGGGGTGCAAGACCAGCCTGGCACTGGGTAAGTATTCACAGCCTCGGCTGCAGGAGGAGAAAAGGCGGAAGCCCATCTTCTTTCTGCCCCCCCCGGAGAAGTCTTCCAGACAATCCGGCTCAGAGGTGAGAACCTGGGACCATAGGTGTGTGTGCTGGGGAGAGGGTCGGCAGGGGCTAAGTCTCTGGGGGGTAAAGCCTCGATTGCCTGGGGTGACCAGCCATGGGTTCATCTTCTGCGGGTGGGTGAGTGGCAGCTGCTCTGGTCTATCTCTGTCCACCTCTGTCTTGCTCTCTAGTGTGTGTGTGTGTTCTCTCCTCTCTCTCTTTCTCTTCTCCCCCCTACCCCTGGTGTGAGTCTGCAGGGGCCAGTCCAGCTCTAGGGTGGGGGCACAGATGGGGCTGGGCACAGGTGGCAGCACCCCCTAATCTGAGCAGGGGGGCAGAGCGAGATTGCCCTGAGACCTGATTTGAGTGTATCCTTAGGGGCCAAGGAAGGAGCCTGAGCCCCAGCTGCATCCTGGGAGCCCCAGCCCCCTGCTCCATCCCCGCCTCCCCACGGACAGGTTGGTGCGGACAGGACGGTTAGTGTCATGCCCTAACCCTGGGTCTATTAGGGCTCTGTTTTGAGCAAGTGGAAGGAATTAAGAATCAGTGACATTTACTGAGCACTTTAGAAGACTAGATTATACTCTTGAGAGAATATGAATATAGTGAAGAGATGCTTATTTCTGTTAGACTTCAGCACAACTCCTTACAGTCCACAAACTAGAGCAGTGACGGATCCCAACCTGGCCCAGTAGTGACCCCTAAGCAGGCTTCTCAACCTGTAACTTCCTACTCCCCGGGTGGAGGACTGGGCTCCCCACTGGAGACCCAACCAACCCTTCTTCCCCCCCTCCCCGCCAAACTGTGATGGGCTGGCACTGTCCCCCCGGGTGGGCTAGAACACACCTCATCAGCCAATCAATAGTCACATCTGTCCTCAGGAAGTCGCAGCACAGCCCCGAACCGGACCGCCTGGCCTCGTGGACAGTGGAGGACTGACCGGCTATTCACCGGATGCTAAGGACACTCGTACATTGCACCGGCCCCACCCTGAGGGAATCGGTCGGCACCAGGCTGCTGCCCCCTGACCGTTCCCCCTCCCGCCCCCCAGCCCGCAACTGTGTAACCCCTCCTTCCAGACCGTGCCATTTCTTTTGTGGGTCAAGGGTCAAACACTGCATCGTGGGTGCCAAACCAGTACCTTGCAACTCCAGGAGGGGATGGAGGTGTGTGCATGTGTGTGTGCCTCGTGTGTGAGAGCGAGGGCCGGGACCGGAGCAGGGTGAGAGGGGCCGCCCCTCTTTGGACGGGTAGAGGGTTATGGAAACAGGGGTCTAGAGTTCTGGCCAGGTGCTCCAGGTTGGACCTCGAGTGGGTGTGAAGTCGCCCTGGGGCCCTTAATTCTATAGACAGCGTGACTTCCTCCTGCTCTGGTCCACTGGGAGTTATCTGCCCAGCTCTGGCTTCAGGAGTACAGACTCCCTCTCCCGCCCGAAGGGGCTGCCCCTGGGGGAGTGGGGTTAGGGGCAGGCAGAGTCAAGGGTGTGTGTGTGTCTATGTGTATGCGTGTGTGACTACTCTGTGTCCTCCATCCCTCCTGGATGAGCAAAATGAAGGGGGAAGAGGACTAGCAGCAAATCCTAGAGTGGGAAGATGCAAAGTGGTTTCCCCCTATCCTATCAACAGCAATGACATGGTCTGGACCCTTCCTCTCTTCCTCCCCTCTGTGGTCCCTTGGCAGCCTGGGCTCCATAAGCCCCAATGCATTTGTATGGAATAAAATGTATATCTTCTTCGTCACTCCTCAGTCCTTGAGTCGGGAAAGAAAAAAATATTTTCTCTCTCTCACATGGCAGATGATTGGAGAGATGAATTTGGGAGTCATTTAGATTGGGATAGCTGAAGCCATATCGTTATTATTATGGTTTATGTTAAGTGTTAAGCAGTGTGGCTTAATGGATAGAGCCCGGGCCTGGGACTCATAAGGACTTGAGTTTTCATTCCTTCTATGCCATTTGTGTGCTCTGTGACATTGAGTAATCACTTCACTTCTCTGTATCTCTGTAACCTTATATGTAAAATGGGCATAAAGACTGTGAGCCCCATGTGGAACATGGACTGTGTACAACCTTAGTTTGTATCTACCTTAGCACTTGGGACAGTGCCAGGCCCATAGGAAGGGCTTAACAAATACCATTACAACCACAGTATTAAGAGCTGTGGTACATACGAGTTCATCCAGATGCATATTCCCTACCGTCTATGAGTTTAAAATGGGGATTAAGATTGTGAGCCTCATGGGTGACATGGACCGTGTCCAACCTGATCAGCTCATATCTGCCCCGGCACTTAAAAGAGTGCCTCGCACATAGGAAAGTGTTTTACAAATACCATTTTAAAATAAGGAGCATTCAGAAAGGTAGGATAGGAGAGCCTTACTTCTCAGTGAAGAAAGCTTCCAACTCATCCTGTTTTCCAATACAAACATCTGAGTAAGCTCGTTGTGGGCAGAGAAGGTGTCTAACAACTCTATGGTGTTGTCCTTTCCTAAAGCACTCATTACAGTGCTCTGCACCCAGTGAGCACTGTCAATATCATTGATTGACTCTCGCCTGTCTCTCTGGCCTGTAAGCTTGTTCTGGGCAGGGAACAGGTCTATAAACTCTATTCTACTGCCCTCTCCCAAGTGCTTAGTCCATTGTGCATGCAGTAACAGCTCAATGACATCCATCAAATGCTTGATTAATTAGTTAAAGCCTGAGGAAAGAGTGAGATGTTGGAGTCCCGAGGTGGAGCACATCACTAATAGCCCAGATTAATGCATGTGAAAATCCTATGGATCATCACCCGGTCGCCTGCCCCCTGAACCTGATGCCAGAGGGCTTTTCCTGATGGTCACGACTTGTTCTCTGCAGAGTCGGGGTGTATGGTCAGACTCCACGGGAAAAATTTGGGCTAGCCCAGTCCAGGCGGACCTCCACTCCGTCCTGCCTCGTTAATTGCACGGCGCCAGCTTAGGGCCAACTCCGGGTGGGAGGAAGACGGACTTGTCGGAGGAAGGAGGCCCCCTGGCAGCAACAAAACCGTACAGTGAACGACCGCCAAGAACATACCGCCTCGCGAATCTTGGGGCCTCAGAGATATCTGGAAGGGAGCGAGGAGCCAGGTGCCTGCCCATACAGGGCCCCCTTTGCTCTTAGCACACCAGAGGGGATATAAGGCAGTGCATGCGGGGGGAGGGTGGAGTGTGATCTCTCCAAGTCCGCCGGCCTCCACGGACTGTTCTGTAGGTAAGTCTTCCCGCGTTCCACTCTGAACCGTCAACCTAGACTTATCCACCTCTTCGGTGTTCCATTATTATCGATATACGGGGGACAGGCAGTCTCCGCAGGCTCGGGTCCCGCCCGGTACACGGGGCCTGCGAAACTTTAGAAGTTTAAAGTTTCCCCACGACTGGATTACTGCATCGGTCTCCTTTCTGAACTCCCATCCTCCTGTCCCTGCGCACATCAGTCTATACTTCACTCTGCTGCCCGGATTATCTTTCTTCAGAAACGCTCTGGGCGTGTCACTCCCCTCCTCAAAAATCTCCAGTGGTTTGCCTCGCAACCTTCACAAGAAGCAAGAACTCCTCACTATTGGCTTCGTAGTTCTCCATCCCCTTGCCCCCTCCTACCTCACCTCCCTTCTCTCCGTCTGCAGCCCAGCCCGCACGCTCTGCTCCTCTGCGGCTAACTTCCTCACTGTGCCACGTTCTCGCCTGTCTCGCCGTCGACCTCTGGCCCGCGTCTTACCTCTGGCCTGGAATGCCTTTCCTCGCACCTGCCAAACTATTCTCTTCCCCTCTTCAAAACCTATCTGAGAGCTCATCTCTTCCAGGAGGCCTTCCGAGATTGAGCCCCCCTCCTTTTGCCTCTGCTCCTTCTCCCCTCCCCATCACTCCTACTCCCTCCCTCTGCTCTACCCCGTTCCCCTCTTCACAGCACTTGTGTATAACTGTACAGATTTACTACTCTATTTTATGAATCGTGTGTGTATATATATATATATACATATATATATATATAATTCTATTTTAATGGTATTGATGCCTCTTGTTTTGTTGTCTGTCTCCCCCTTCTAGACTGTGAGCCCGTCGTTGGGTAGGGATTGTCACTATCTGTTGCCGAATTGTACTTTCCAAGTGCTCAGTACAAAGCTCTGCACACAGTAAGCGCTCGATAAATACGATTGAATGAATGAATTGAAGGCACGTCTCCAAGAGGTCTTCCCTGACTAAGCCCTCTTTTCCTTTTCTTCAACTTTGTTCGGCATCTCCGTGGCTCGCTCCCCCTATTCTTCACCCCCCTAGCCCCACAGCACTAATGTCCATATCTGTAATGTATTTATGTTTATGAAGGTCCGTCCCCCCTCTAGATTGCTAGCTCACTGTGGTCAGGGAATGCCTCTTATATTGTGATATTCCACTTTCCCAAGTGCTTCGTACAGAGCTCTGCACCCAGCAAGAGCTCAATGAATAGGACTGACTCGCTCACCGACTCTGCTCGGCCAGGGGCTTTGCCCTGATGGTGGGGGGACTGGTGGTTGGTCTTCTGTCTGGGCAAAACCTTGACCGGTAACCCCAAAGCATTCGGAGTTACTGAGAAACCGTGTGGCCTGGTGGAAAAAGCACGGGACCGCGAGTCAGAAGACTTGGGTTCTCACCCCGACTCCGCCACCCGTCTGCTGTATGACCCTCCAACCCCCCGTCTCTTCTCTCTCCATCCCTGACTCTCCCCCAGTGACCCGGCAACACATCCGACTCTCCCTTCTCCATCCATCTCGGTGCCTCGGTTTCCTCATTTGTAAAATGGGGATTAAGACTGGGAGCTCACTGTGGGACAGGGACTGTGTCCAACCTGATTATCTTGTTTTTACCCCAGCGGTTAGTACAGTGCCTTGCGCATACTATGTGCTTAACAAATACCACAGTTGTTATCATTACTCTCCGGGAAGTCAGATTGGGCCGTTCTGTGGGAGATTGATCAGAGTAGGTGCTGTTCTCATTTCTCTTACCACTTTAAAAAAATTTTTTAAGTTTAACTGCTTGTATTTGTTAGGTCTTGGCTTTTTGTGCCAGGCCACACTGTTTATATATTAATCGTCTTCAAGTAGTGTGTTCGCTAGCGAAAATATATTCCAGCCAGAATGCCCGATGACTCAATCGATTGAGTCCTTATTGAGTCCTTACTCTGTGCAGAGCACCGCACGTTTTATAATATTTAAGCACTTAATATGTACTAAGCACTCTGCTGAGCTCTGGGGTAGACAAAAGATGCAGCGAAGCAGTATGGCTTATTGGAAGGAACCCAGCCATGGAACTCAGAGGACCAGGGTTCTAATCCCAGCTCTGCCACTCGTCTTGGGCAAATCACTTCACTCTTCTGTGCCTCAGTTACGCCTTGTGTGAAATGGGGATTAAGACTGTGAGCCCCATGTGGGACAGGGCCTATATCTAACCCGATTAGCTTTATCGACCCCAGTGCTTCGTACAGTGCCCGACACATAGTAAGTGCTTAGCAAATACCATAAAAAAAAAAAGTTGAGGGGTCTCCCTCCCCTGTTTTCTGCTCAGTCCCCATGTCTGTGACCAGAAACCATTCATTCTGCTTTCCCAGCTTTTCTGTTTTCCTTTCAGCTCACTTGACTTAAGTCATGAGCACCCCCCGCAATGAATTAAGGCTCTTAGACCTTGAAAACATTCTTTTGCTTTAGCTCCCAAGCCGTCTTTTCCCTCTGCTCCCTCTGCTCCCCCTCTACCGCCCCTTCACCTCCCCTCAGCTAAACCCTCTTTCCCCCTCTTTCCCTCTGCTTCTCCCCCTCTCCCTTCCCCTCCCCTCAGCACTGTACTCATCCGCTCAACTGTGTATGTTTTCATTACCCTATTTATTTTGTTAATGAGATGTACATCACCTTGATTCTATTTATTTGCTATTGTTTTAATGAGATGTTCATCCCCCTGATTCTATTTATTGCCATTGTTTTTGTCTGTCTCCCCTGATTAGCCTGTAAGACCGTCAGAGGGTAGGGACTGTCTCTATCTGTTACCGATTTGTACATTCCAAGAGCTTAGTACAGTGCTCTGCACATAGTAAGCGCTCAATAAATACTATTGAATATTGAATGAATCTTTCAGCTTTCTGAAAGAAAACCCATTGAGGTTTAGACAACAGCGTCAACTTTATCTCAGAAGTCGTGTAAGGCCCTTGATTCCCCCCAGAGGATAATGTCACAGGCACATCAGAAGGATCTAGCCATATGAAGAAAGCAAAGGCGCTCCCAGCCTGTTTATGCTGAAACCCCAAAACAAAAGTCATGGTGGACCCTCACTGCTTAGAATGAGCCCAAAAAACCCACCAGCATTTCCTTTCAGTTGTCTCCTTGGGTTTATTCAGCGTTTAATAATAATAATAATAATGTTGGTATTTGTTAAGTGCTTACTATGTGCCGAGCACTGTTTTAAGCGCTGGGGTAGACATAGGGGAATCAGGTTGTCCCACGTGGGGCTCACAGTCTTAATCCCCATTTTACAGATGAGGGAACTGAGGCACCGAGAAGTTAAGTGACTTGCCCAAAGTCACACAGCTGGCAAGTGGCAGAGCCGGGGTTCGAACCCATGACCTCTGACTCCAAAGCCCGTGCTCTTTCCAGTGAGCCTGTATGGAGCGTGGTAGTGACTCTATTGTCTTGTATTCATTCATTCAATAGTATTTATTGAGCGCTTTCTATGTGCAAAGCACTGTACTAAGTGCTTGGAATGTACACTTCGGCACCAGATAGAGACAATCCCTGCCCATTGACGGGCTTACAGTCTAACTGGGGGAGACAGACAAAATAGCAACAAATAGAATCAAGGGGATGTACATCTCATTAACAAAATAAATAGGGTAATAAAAATATATACACATGAGCAGATGAGCACAGTGCTGAGGGGAAGGGAGAGGGGGAGGAGCAGAGGGAAAGGGGGAAATGGGGGGGAAGGGGGCTTAGCTGAGGGGAGGTGAAGGAGGAGGCAGAGAGGGAGCAGAGGGAAAAGGGGAAGCTCAGTCTGAGAAGGCCTCTTGGAGGGGTGAGCTACTCTCCCAAGCACTTCATGCTCTGCACCTAATGTGCACTGAAAAAATACCGCTGATCGATTGACTGATTCATTCTCTGGCGAATGTCTGCTCCTTAGCTTTTTCCTTGCTGAGGGAAGAGGGGGAGAGGGAGGGAATAGGGAGGCAGGGAGGGGGAGAAGAAGGGAAAAGGATAGGGGAAAGTGAGAGGGGGAAGAGAGAGGCTGTGAAGGGGGAGTGGGGGAAGAGAGCAGGGGAGGAGGAAAACTGTAAGCGCACTGAGGGCAGGGATTGTGCCTCTCCACTTTAACAGTTATTATTATCCGGAAAGTCCCATTTGGCCATTCTGTGGGAGATTGATCAGTGTAGGTGCTGATATCAATGCTCTTGCCACCTGACTTTGTTTTTAAACAGGTCACTTCACTCTTCTGTGAAATGGGGATTACTGTGTGGCAGAGCATTGTACTAAGCATGTGGAAGTCACATTCCCTGCCCGTGAGGAGCTTACAAATGCTTAGCAATGTTTTGCCCCAGTGATAATAACTGTTCCATTTGTTAAGCACTTCCTATGTGTCCAGTACTGTAGTAAGTCCTGGAATAGATCCAAGATCATCAGTTTGGACCCAATCCCAGTCCCACATGGGGCTCACAATCTAAGGGGAAAGGAGAACAGGGTTTGAATCCTCATTTTGCAGATGAGGAAAATGAGGCCCAGAGAAGTAAAGTGAATTGTCTGAGATCACACAGAAGGCAAGTGGCAGATGTGGGATTTGAACCCAGGTCCTCTGTGTACTCTTTCCAATAGTCCAAACTGCTCCCCATTGTCTTCTATTGTGACCTCCTATCTAAAGAGGATCGGGAAGCAGAGTTGCCTAGTGGAAAGTGCCCTGATCTGGGAGTCAGAAGAACTGGGAGTCAGTTCTTATTCACTTATTCAATCGTGTTTATTGAGCACTTACTGTGTACTAAGTGCTTGGGAGAGGACAATAGAGAACAGACACATTTCTTGCCCACAAGGAGCTCACAGCCTAGAGGGGGAGACAGACGTGAATAGAAATAAGCACTTAACTAATACCACAGTTATTTCTAACCCCTGCTCCTCCGCATTCCTGCTATGTGACCATGGGCAAATCACTTCTCTGGGTCTGTTTCTTCAACTGTAAAATGGGGACCTATCTCGTGTCCCTCATGGTGGAGCTTATCTAACACAGCTGCTCTTAGTACAGCGCCTGGCACATAGTAAGCTCTTAAATGTCATAATTGTTATTACATTGCTTGACACACAGTAAGCACTTAACAAATACCACTATGATTATCATTGTTATCATTACCACATCTCTTCCCGTTCTCAAAGCCTCCCGAAACCCGTCCTTCTACTCTTCCTTCAGGAAACTTTTCTTGATTAACTCCCAACACCCTAAGTTGCAGCATTCCCAGTAGCTCTATTAGCATTTAAGTATGTTGCCCTAAGTCCTGCATGTAGGTATATACTGTTATATAGATTGGTGGAACTATGATAGTCTACTCATACTGCTCACTTTTTCACTGGCCAACTCTGGCTCCTCGCTTCTGGCTCCTCCTCTTATTGAATCCTTTGTGTCTCCCCTATGACAGTGTGCGTGACCTTGCCTACATTGAATCATGATAGATATTGTGCTATTGAAATGTTTATTATGAGCCAAGTACTGTCCTGAGCACCTGGGAAGTGACAGAATAATCAGGTGGGCCGCAGTCCCTGACTTGTCTGCTGTATGACCTTGGGCAAATGGTTAAACTTCCCTGCGCCTCAGTGACCTCATCTGTAAAGTGGGGCTGAAAACTGTGAGTCCCATGTGGTACATGGACTATGTCCAACTTGATTATCTTGTTTTCTATCCCAATGTTTAGTACAGTGCCTGGCATGAAATGAAGTGCTTAACAAATACCCTAAAAAAAGAAGGGAGAACAGATTTCCTGCCCACAATGAGCTTACAGTCTAGAGCGGGGGAGACAGACAATATAAATGAATCAAATTACAGATGTACCCATAAGTGCTGTGGGACTGGGAGAGAGGAAGAACAAAGGGAGCAAGCAAGTCAGAGTGAGACAGAAGGGAGCAGGAGAAGAGGAAAAGAGGGCTTAGTCAGGGAAGGGCTTTTGGAGGAAAGGGACCTTCAATAAGGCTTTGAAGTCAGTGGAGATAGCGAGGGGAGTTTTGAACACCAGAGACTCCCCTTGATGTCTCGGGAACAGATTTTTTTTTTTTTTTGATCCCCTTCCTTTTGCACTCTGAGCTCAAGTCTGCCCCAAGAACCGTGCTTCAGAAGCCCCCTCCCCTGGGCTCAGCAGTGAGCCTCCTGTTGCCCTAAGGAAGGAGGAAACTCTTCCCGGGGCCCCGGCAGCTGCGGCAGACACAGCAGAGAAGGGATTTGGGCAGGTGTTGGCCCGGGCCCGGTCCGTGTAGCAGTGGGCAAGGGAAGCAGCGGGACCTAGGGCGTGGAGCCCGGCTCTGCGAGTCAGAAGGACGTGGGTTCCCATCCCGGCTCTGTAGCTTGCCCGCTGGGTGACCTCGGGCTAGTCTCTTAACTTCTCTGTGCTTCAGTTCCTTCATCTGTCAAATGAGGATGTGAGCTCCACATAGGAAATGGACCGTGTCCAACCCGATTAAATCTGTATCCACCCCAGCGTCTAGTACAGCACCTGGCACATAGTAAGCCCTTAACAATAGATACCACCTCTATTTTTTCCTTCTTTAATTTTATTCAAGGGCACAAAGAGTTGACATGGGTCCATGGGCTTAGACTCAGCAAAGCGGGATTACTCTCTCTCCTTTTCTTTCTATTCCCAGAAAATCACCAACTGGGTCTATGGAAGAAAGGCCACGAGGGAGTGATGACAAGGAACGATCCTTCCGGGCTCCAAAGGGGTATTTATTCCTGGCATCCAGCACTGATCTGGTGGGGGAGGACCAGTCTGTGTTTTTATGTGCCGCGTGGATGTGAGTTTTCACTGTGAGTATTCACTGTGCCTGTGTTAATCTAGAAAGGGATCGATCTGATTGTACTAATCAAGAAGGGTCAGGTTGGAGGGGGGAAGCAGGAGGGGGGAAGGAAGATGTTGTTTCTTTGGTGTCGGCTTGATCGTGGTAATTCTATCATCTTCTTTCCAGCCTTTAAACTGAACCTTCTTTTGTATGTTTCATACTTCTAGAAAAGAAATGAAGCAACTTTTGATGGACAGGGAGACAAGAAGAGAAATCGTCGCTTCCTCCCCACCCTGATATGCAAGTCCCACACAACCAAGGAAGTGCCAAGGTAAGCCTAGGCCTCAGGGGCTTCAGGTACGGGGGGGGCCCCCCCCCGGGGGCATGGGGAATCCGGCGCCGTCCTGCCGACTCGGGGAGCTCGGTCTCGGCAGTCAAGCCGAACACGGACCGGTCCAAGAGGGTGCTCGAAACCCACCCGGCCTCTCGTCGGCGGCTCAGGGCCTTCACTTTTATTCATTCAGTCGGTCGCATTTGTTAAGGTCTTACGCTGTGCAGAACGCTGTACTGAGTGCTTGGGAAAGCGCAGTACAACGATAAAGAGTGACAATCCCTGTCCACGGCGAGCTCACGATCTGGGGGGGGGGGGGGGCGCCGGGCAGGGACGGGGGAGACAGACATCCATACAAATGAACAGACGTCAGTAGAAATAAATAAAATTACAGAAATATATATGTGCTGTGGGGCTGGGGTGGGGAGGGGAAGAGTAAAGGGAGCAAGTCAGGGCATCAGAAGGGAGTGGTAGGTGAGGAAGAGTGGGAGCTTAGTCTGGGAAGGGCTCTTTGGAGGAGACGTGTCTTCAGTAAGGCTCTGGGGAGGGGGGAGAGTAATTTTTTGGCGGATTTGAGGAGGGAGGGCGTTCCAGGCCAGAGGTAGGCACGTGGGCCAGGGGTCATCGGTGAGGCAGGTGAGACGGAGGCACAGTGAGAGGTTAGCACCGAGGAGTGAAGTGTTCAGGCTGGGTTGTAAGAGAGAAGCGGGGTGAGGTAGGAGGGGGCCGGGCGACGGACTGCTTTAACGCCAATGGTGAGGAGTGTTTGATACGGAGATAGATAGGCAACCATTAGAGATATTTGCGGAGGGGGTTGACGTGTCCCGATTGTTTCTGCAGAAAGATGATCCGGGCAGGGCAGCGGAGTGAAGTGTGGACTGGAGTGGGGAGAGGCAGGAGGTTGGGAGGTCAGCAAGGAGGCTGATGTCAAACTGATTCTCTTTCCCTCTTCAAAACCTTACTTAAAAATCACCTCCTCCAAGAGGTGTTCCCAGACTGAGCTCCTCTTCCCCCTCTACTCCCTCTGCCATCCCCCCTTTACCTCTCCGCAGCTAAAGCCTCATTTTCCCCTTTTCCCTCTGCTCCTCCACCTTTCCCTTCCCATCCCCACAGCACTGTACTCGTCCGCTCAACTGTATATATTTTCGTTACCCTATTTATTTTGTTAATGGATTGTACATCGCCTCGATTCTATTTAGTTGGCATTGTTTTTACGAGATGTTCTTCCCCTTGACGCTGTTTAGTGCCATTGTTCTTGTCTGTCCGTCTCCCCCGATTAGACTGTAAGCCCGTCAAATGGCAGGGACTGTCTCTATCTGTTGCCGACTTGTTCATCCCAAGCGCTTACAGTGCTCTGCACATAGTAAGCGCTCAATAAATACTATTGAATGAATGAATGCAACAATCTAGGCTGGTTAGGATGAGTGAGTGTATTAACGTGGTAGCAGTTTGAATGGAGAGGAAGGGGCAGATCAGAGGGATGTTGTGAAGTTGGGACCGACAGGATTTGGTGACGGATTGAATATGTGGGTTGAATGAGAGCGCGGAGTCAAGGCTAACGGCAAGGTTACGGACTTGTGAGACGGGAAGGACGGTGGTGCCGTCCACAGTGAGGGGAAAGTCCCGGAGAGGATTTTTTGTTTCCTGTTTCCGTTACTAGGAGCGGATAGGTCCCGGGAAAGAAATGTCTTTTTAAATCTTTTTTTAATGGTATTTGTAAAGCACTTACCTATGGCCCAGGCAGCGTTCTCAGTGCTGGGCTAGATACAAGCTAATCGGGTTTTGGACACAGTCCCCGTCCCACGTGGGGTCCCGGTTTAATCCCCGTTTCCAGATGAAGGAACTGAGGCCCAGAGAAGCGAAGTGGCTTACTCCAGCTCACACAGCGGACAAGTGGGGGAATTGGGATTAGAATCCAGGTCCTTGGGACTCCCGGGTCCATACTCTTTCCGCTAGGTCACGCTGCTTCTCAGTACTTGGTGCATAGTATGCGCTCGACAAATACCACAAGTATTAATTATTCCGAGTATTATGATGATGATCATTCCTACAGGAGAAGAATCGGATTGTTTCCCCCATTTACCCTCCAAAAAGTGATCTTAGTGGGTGGGAGAGATGGTATTGGATAAGCGCTCACTGTGTATCAAGCACTCTGCTAAGCACCGGGGTTGATAAGAGCCAATCAGGTTGGACCCAATCCCCGTCCCACATGGGGAGCACGGTCTTCACCTCCATCTTCCAAATGAAGTTAAGTAAAGAGAAGTGAAGTGAGTCACCCGGAGTCACCCAGGAGACAGGTGGCAAAGCTGGAATTAGAACCCAGGTCCTCCGCCTCAGAGGCCTGTGCTTTTTCCAATGGGGCCATGCTGCTTCTCAGTCCTTGGCACAGAGTAAGCACCTTAACACATACCCCTAGTTATTAATAATGACAATTGTATTGCAAGAGAAGTATAAGGCGTCTTCTCTCACGTACCCTCATCAAACTTAGCTTAGTGGGTGGGAGAGTTGAGGAAACAAGGGGAAACTTACGAAGGACCCCGTCTCCTGTTGAAGATGGCAGGTGACCCTCGACCTACGGACTTGAACCTGAGAACCCGTGCGGGAGTTGATGATAGAGAGAGTGGGCGCCTTGCAAGGTGCCATCTACAATCCCTTGGTCCTTCCAGGAAGAGGAGGAGAAGGAGGACTATTAAGCATCTCCATCTCCCTTGCGCAGAGAGAGCACCGTGCCAGGCCCTGGGAAAGAATTCCCAGGCGATAACTGAGGGGAGCCTTAGTAATAGTTATGGTACTTGTTAAGTGCCTAATATGTGCTATTGTAAGTGCTGGGGTTGATTCATGTCCCTGTCTCATGTGGGGCTTATACTCTTAATCTCCATTTTTACAGCTGAGGTAACAGGCACAGAAGTTAAGTGATAGGGCGTAGTGGCTAAAGCATGGGCTTGGGAGTCAGAAGGTCATGGGTTCTAATCCCAGCTACATCACCTTTGGGCTGGATGGCCTTGGGCAAGCCACTTCACTTCTCTGTGCCTCAGTGACCTCATCTGTAAAATGGGGATGAAGACTGTGAGTCCTGTGTGGGACATGGACTGTGTTCAACTAGATCTTCTTGTATCCACCCCAGTGCTTAGTACAGTGCCTGGCACATAGTAAGTGCTTCCCAAATACCATTGTTGTGATTATTCTCATTATTACCCAAGCAGCAGACATGTGGCGGAGCCCGAATTAGAACCCAGGTCCTTCAGACTCCCGAGTCCGTGCTCTATCCACTAAGCCGGGCTTTAACTGCCATCTCTATGTGAATGATTCCCAAATCTACCTCTCCGGCCTGGACCTTTCTCTCTTTTTCACTTAATGGTATTTTTTTAAGTGCTTACTGTGTGCCAGGCACTGTGCTAAGC